>NC_079518.1:24752831-24941426 GCF_000801105.2 Raphanus sativus | reverse complement strand
GGGTCTTTGTCCTCAAACCTGGAAGACGAGGAGAAGGTTCCTGGGGAAAGGCGAATCCACTTCCTCCTCGGACTTTATTCCTCATACTGCGGCCAGAGGAGGCGTGTGTATCGACGGGGTTATATATTACTTGGGTTGGACTGCTGCTGATGAGTGTATGCTTGTGAGTTTCCGTATTAGATCCCATAAGTTCAAGATGATCCAAGTAACCTCTTGCGGAGGACCTGCCTCCTCCTCCAAAGATGAAGAATGTGTGTCTTGTAGAGTATAGTGGCAAAGCAACTGTTGTTGACCAGACCAATCTTAGAGACAAGGGTATGCTTGATTTATGGGCATTGGAAGATGCCGCAAACAAAAAATGGTCGAGTAAGAGACTGGTCTTGAAGCCTTGTCAGCTAGATTTTGTCACAAACGTTGAATTCGTTGTCAGAGGTACAAGTCGAAGTGGCAAGGTTTTCTTGATACCGACAGATTTGGTTTCTCCCTTTCAAATTCTCTGTTATGATCTGCAAAGCAACCATATGAGAAAGATCGATATCAAAGGTGTACCGGACCACTGGTTTAGTAAAGACAAATCAACCGTTGAAGTGATGTTGATCGATCACAGTGAAACTCTCATATCCTTTGCCCCAATTTTAGCAAAAAAAAAAAAAAAAAAACAACTCTCATGTCCTTGATGAAATATATGAGAGTTTTTTCTACCTCTGATTCATAATTAAAAGGACAGTTCAAATGTTGGTTTTATATTATATGATATGTTAAAGATTTAATCGTGTTTTTTTTTGTTTCTGTCATCATTGATTTGCATAATATAAGACAAGACATGCCTAATAAAGATTATCTTTCTTTGCAACAGTCTGTTTGTGAGATCATAAACTTCCTATAGATATGTATGTAGAGCACAGGGAACTTTTCTATGTGCTTCCTAGAGATGATGTAATGAAAATAAAGGATTCAGGAATGAGGAAGGAGACATGTGACTACTAGATGAGGCAGGTGATAAGGAATTTGGTTGTATTACTTGCAAATGAAGAAACCTAAAAGCTAGAATCTATAAGTGAACTTTTTTTAAAGCTATCTACAAGCTGCTATATACATACACAAAGTTCATTCCTGATACGAATTCTTAGTTTCATGACATCATCTATAGGAAGCTATAAACACTTGTACTTTTTGACACTAAAGGTTAAAGAGTACACAGAATTGTTAACAGTCCAGTGAACTGTGTTTCTTCTTTTTAAATAAAAAAGGGCAGAGTCTAGTGTTAAAAGGGTACAAATGTTTATGTATTGATTCTCTCTGAGACTAGTACTTTCACTAGTGTATTGTGCTGCAGCATGCAAGATGAATACAATATTTTCTTAGAGAACTTTTAACAATAATATTGTTGTTGTAGATTGATGACAAGTACAACTAACTGTTTTTTTGGTAAAATGTTACGCTTACCATTTTTCTGAAAAGAGATACACTGATGTTGTTGAACAACTTATTACAAAGGGGAAACAGAGGAAGAAAGAAAATAAACAACAGAATTTTTTTTTTTGATCAAACAACAATTTTATAAATCATTAGCCTCCATAGCTGGAGAGATTTTTACATTAGGCAATAACAAAGCCAAACTGGCTAAAACATCTGCTGCTACCATAGCAAAACAGAGCAATGAGATATACACCATAGGATAGGAGCAACAATAACACATAAACAACACATAATGTCGCTGAGCAGTCCTCGAAACTCAACGCCAATCATGCTGAGAAGTGAAATGAAGCTTTGGGAATTAGAGAGCACAAGTACTGAAAAGAGATACACTGATGTTGTTGAACAACTTATTACAAAGGGAAAAGAGATGAAGAAAGAAAAATAAACAACAGAAATTAAAAAGCGGAAATAAGTACAACAAAGTTTTATATGATAATATGGTTTCTTAATGCAAAATTTTCATATCAAAACCATATCTAACCAGATTAGCGGTAAGGTGGGACGGATATTTTTCCTCTGAACTGAACCTTGCCATCAGACATCTCATGAGTCTGTCTTTAATGGGCTTGATTAAGCCTTAGGTTCAGTTGAAGACTCAGTAGCCTCTGGCATATCGACTTGTTAAACTTCAAAAACCTATATAAACAAAATCAGACATAAGCAAACAGCAAAAGAAGGAATGTAACGACTCTGTTCACATAAGAAACAAATCAGAGATAAACAACTATATGAAGTCGCCAAGTTTGAATATTATATAAAAAAACTAAGCCCATGAATCTTGTTATTGAGCCAAGAGGCCCATTAGTAGCGAATGACGTTATGAAATTTCGAAAATTTTTGGTTAAAGCCTTCTATGGAATACTTGAACTGTTTTGCGTGTCGATTATTTTATTCTTTGGCCGCATCTTTTATGGAACGAACAAGGGAGATTCCCTCACAGATTCGAATTGGAAGAGGAAGAAGGCCGATTCTGGTGATAGTTATCAATAATGTAAGTCTTTGCTGCTCGAACTCGTTTTGCGTGTCGATTATTTTCTTGGTCTGATTCTCACGTGCTTTCTTTCTTTCTTCATCCATTTCAATTTTAATTTTGAAGACCCCCTCTGAAACTACTGTTAATCTACGCATATAATGTAAAATTTTGACATCTCATAGGAGGAAGTTTTTTTTGTTTACTCTTTGATATGTCTCTGATTTTGCCGACCACTACTACTACATCTAGGATCACTTATATAGGACTTGATTGACAGATAAACTCCATGAATTTGCTTGGTTCTGTGAAATTAACTGAGGATTAATTCCTGTAGATTTGCTCCTATGATGAAATGTTCCTACCGTATATATATATGAGAGATTTGCTTTAGCTTGGCCTATTTTTAGAATAAGCCTTTCATCAAATACTATACTAGTAGTATCATATCCCCTGCACTTGCTACTCAGAATCATGAACCAACTTGTAGTAATTGCTGCAACATGATTTAAAAAATTTACTAGAAAAGGGCATAAAACTTATAACAGATAGTTAGTAGGTCAAGGATTTGCTTATTAGCTCTTTAACTTGGCCTAAGTTTAGAATAAGCCTTTCATATTAATAGTATCTCTTTGCCTCATATCTCCTACAATTCCTACTCAGAATCAAGCTGCAACATGATTTCAAATCTGATAAAAAAAAAAGTAATATACAGTAGTAGTTTTTATAGGTCAACGATTCAAACTTGAAGTTTTGCATTCAATCAAATCATGAATTTACATTGTTGCTGTTTTTTTAACCTTTTTGCAAGGACAAATATTTGTTGGAGGTTTTGAGTTAAAACCCCCCACCACCAACAATCCAATCCCATACTTTGTAATCTGTACATAAAAGACCAACAAATCCTTCTGCACCCAAAAAGCAAACAGAGTCCATAAATAAATGTTCTTGTAATAACAAATACCACATTCTAAAACCCTTTCCATGTACTGAGGACTTCGTGGAAGACTTCAGATATCAAATCTCTGTCTGCGCACTGCATGAATATATTGAACTCCTCGCGGATCTCAAATATCTTCCCAAACTTCACAAGATACCTCATGCAGCTTGCCTTCAGTTCAGGCAACTGGTAGAGATAAGCGTTCTGCAGCCTCTCAAGCACATTCTTCGCGTCTATATCCTCCACAAGACTCAGGTGGCACGCGTCTTTCAGATCAGCAATGTCATACTTATCAGCTGCTTGGAGAAGCGCCAACCTGTGCGTTAGAAACTCTTCGCTCTGGATGTTTCCGTAGATGTAACCGAGGAACGCTCGGCAAGCATCGAGAGGCATGTCCGGTATGTTTACGGCTGACAGTTCTTTCTCTTTCAGGTCATGTAGAAACATGCTGCGGAAAACAGTTGAACGGGCTGCTAGAACAGCTCGGTGTGCTCCGATGCTTCCACCAGAGGCATTGATCGTTACGTCTGTGTAGATGCTTTCTGTCAACATACGTCCTAGGGATGTCACCGCTGTAACTTCTGATTGGTTCTGCGTTGAACCGTCTGCCCAAATCGAGTAGAACTCTCCACTCTGCCAAGTCATCAGGTAAATATCAATTTCAAGAAGAAAGAAACAAAGGTTCTGTCAAATTTGTAAGTAAAAAGTGATGAGAGACACAAACTTACATCTTGAGACAGAACTTTGAGGTCAAGAAACTCGACGTCGATGATGATTTTTCCAGTTAAGGGAACTTCAATGGTCCAGAGGAAATCTTCGTTAGTCTTGATCTTCTTATCTATTACTTCTGCATTCGAGTAAACAGTACTTTTTTTTATTCTGATTATTTTGTGATTGTAACAGAAACAAAGCAAGATGTTCTTGTCTCTTACCTGGATGAGAAAAAGCTTTCCTCTCACCAGAAGAAGAGACAACACGAAGAACAAAGGAAGCAACAGGTGGGTTTTCTCTGGGAAGGTTGGATACTTCTGGATACAACTTAACATTTAATAGCATCTTGCTTTTCTCTACAGACAAATGCCTTTAAATCAACAAACCCACCATTAGTGTCAATATCAATTTGATTATTATCATCAACTACTACAAAAAAAGGTGTGTCCACTTTTTTTCCATTCATCATCATCATCATGTCGGATCATTTATTGGTCAGGTGAAATAAAAGAAAGGAGAGAGAGAGTACCAGTTCCAAAGACCCATCTTGAAAGGATCGGACTTGCGGTAAGTGGAAGAAGAGAGGTTGTGGATACGCCATTGGGCGAGCCTGGAGGTGGTGTCTACTCTGTAAGCTGAATCAGTCATCCTAGAGAAAGCCAGAGCTGCAGAGATGTCATAGATGCAATCCAACAAACCCTCCAGCAGATTCTCCCCTGACTTTCCCAGGTTTGCTCTGTTTTTCTTCTCCTCTTCTTCTTCTTACCATATAAAATAGTATATATGGTATAAGCAGGTGCAGTCAGAGAGAATCAAGGAGAGAATGGGGTTTAGGGAGATGAATTGTTTAATGGATTGGAGGAATCATTAGCGTTTCTTGGATTGGTAATTCTTCTGGGGAAGCAAAGTCTGTGCTTTGCTTTACGTCATTTGAAAGAGAGAGACATGGGGAAAGAGTAAAGTGTGTTTGGTTCTTTGTGTTCCTTACACTTGGCTTTATTTCTCACACTGGCCCAGTCTTATGGGGCGTGTGTCTCTTTTATTGGACTGTCTTTAAGTCTTCTCTTCCAACTAAATTTTAGACTTTAGGTTTATTGACAATTCAAGATTTATTGGCTTGGATATGGTTTATGGTTTATGTTTTATCCTTTAAGGATTATAAATTGATCTCATGTTATGCATAGTATTTTTTTTTTGTGTAGAATAATGGCCTGATAGTGATTGTTTACTATAGTCTACATAGGAAGATCATGATTAAAGTATCAATGTGTATACAAAACTAATCCAATAGACTGTGAGGATAACAATGGAGTGCGATGGAAGCAATTGGAATATTTGTGTGCTTCTAAGGTAGGCAAATCTACTTTACAATTAGTTTACAGATATATAGTTATGCATAAGTGATAAATTAAGATTATATATTAGATTAATGTAAAGGGTTCTTTTCAGCAATTACATAGGTTTGCGTGCATTTTCTGTCAACTTGGTTCCTTTTGCCCATTCCTTCGCAAGTTACAACTTCGTCGGATCCTTCAACTTGATTTTTCCCATACATTTCACATATTCAGAATAATGGTGATATCAAATATGCATATCAAATTGTTTAAATATGAGAGAAGTGTTGCTGTGAAAGTTGTGTCTTTCTCATTAGCTCTTGCCACTTATATATAGTGGTTGTCACATAAGGTTTTACATCAATGGAGAATCTACACAATGAATACACTTTGACTACATTCAATACAATATCAAGACTTGGTCAAAGCTCATAAATGCTTCGGTTGAATGGGTCTTCATCTTGACAAGTCTCAGACGGAATGTAGACGGATCGAATAGACGGGTCGGATGTAAATCTCCTTGGTCTTGGTTATAGGCAATCCACACAAACCATACTATGGTTTATAACACTCCCCCTTGGATGCCATAACCATATCGGGCTTGTAATGTGCTAACGTTGCCTCATTAAAACCTTACTAGGAAAACCCATTGGGACAAAACCATAGTTAAGGAAAAAGAGTACAACACACATTACTCCCCCTGATTTAGACATCACTGAAGGTCCTTGAGTCTACGCAAGCTAATCTGCTTCGTGAGCTTCTTGAATGTGCTGGTGGGAAGTGACTTGGTGAAGAGGTCGGCTGAGTTCTCACTAGACCGGATTTGGACGACATTGACCTCCTTGGATTTCTGCAACTCATGGGTGAAGAAGAACTTGGGTAAAATATGTTTGGTCCGGTCACCTTTGATATACCCATCTTTGAGTTGAGCAATGCAGGCTGCATTGTCCTCATATATGATGGTCGGACCATTGTCCTCGACCATACCACTATCTGATCGGATGTGTTGGGTCATGGACCTCAACCATACACACTCACGACTTGCCTCATGCATGGCTAAGATTTCTGAGTGATTAGGTGAAGTGGCTGCTATAGTTTGTTTCATGGAACGCCATGATATTGCAGTACCACCATGAGTGAACACATAGCCGGTTTGGGACCGAGCACGGTGTGGATCAGATAAGTAGTCTGCATCAGCAAAGCCTACTAAACCATCTTTGGTTTCATTTGTATAAAATAAACCCAAATCCTTAGTTCCTTGAAGGTAACGTAAGATATGTTTAATTCCGTTCCAGTGCCTTTGGGTCGGACATGAACTAAAACGAGCTAGGAGGTTGACGGCAAAACATATATCTGGTCTAGTGTGGCTAGCCAAATACATTAACGCTCCTATGGCACTGAGGTAAGGCACTTTAGGACCCAGGACGTCCTCATCGTCCTTCTTAGGACCGAATGGGTCAGTGTCCACTCCAAGGGACCTCACAACCATTGGGCTGCTCAATGGGTGAGCCTGGTCCATATTAAATCTCTTGAGTACTCTTTCTGTATATGCCTTTTGATGCACAAGGATTCCTCCTTTTATGTACTCAAGTTGTAATCCCAAACAGACTTTAGTTTTACCTAGGTCTTTCATTTCAAACTCTTTCTTGAGACATTCAACTGTTTGGGCGATTTCCCCAGAGGTTCCAATGATGTTCAAATCATCAACATACACTGCTATGATAACAAATCCATTGTTTGCAAACTTCTTTATAAAGATACATGGACTGATAGGGTCGTTCTTATAGCCTTCTTTGGCAAGGTACTCGCTCAAGCGATTGTACCACATTCGACCACTTTGCTTAAGTCCATATAAGGATTTGTTCAGCCTTATGCAGTGTTCTTCTCGAGAACCTTTGTTAGCTTTAAGCTCAATACCCTCTGGTAATCTCATATATATTTCATTATCCAGTGGACCATAAAGGTATGCGGTTACAACATCCATTAACCGCATATCCAAATTTTCTTTGATGGCCAGACTTATTAAAAATCGAAATGTAGTTGCATCCACCACAGGGGAGTATGTCTCCTCATAATCGATGCCTGGTATTTGTGAGAATCCTTGTGCAACAAGCCGTGCTTTGTATCTTACAATTTCACCATGTTCATTTCTCTTCCTCACAAATACCCACTTATATCCCACTGGTTTGACATCACAAGGTGTCCGGATAATCGATCCAAAGACATTCCTTTTCTTAAATGATTCTAACTCCACGTTTATGGCTTCTTTCCATTTTAGCCAATCTGATCTTTGAGTGCACTCTAGTATAGACGTGGGTTCATGATCCTCATTTAAGTCCATCATTTCAAGGGCTACATTATATGCAAATATATCATCGATGTCGACATCTTTTCGGTTCCATTTTGTCCCAGACATTAAGTAATTAATCGAGATCTCATCATTATCAATGCCTTCAGTACCATGAGGCCCGGTGTCCCGAACCCCAAGTGTTGATACTGACGGCATAGCCATTTCGGCCTTGTCTGGACAATCTATGACCTCGGTTTCTTTTGCACCTTTCTTTGTTTTCCGAGGTCTTTTATCTTTGGAACCAATTGGTCTACCACGCTTGAGGCGTGCCTTAGACTCAGTAGCCACTTGATTGTGTCCATCTTGGACATCAATACTTATTGGTGTATTACAAGCTGGTATATAGGACTTAGTCACTCTTTTCGGGTCAGCAAAGGAATCAGGCAATTGATTAGCTAGCTTTTGCATATGAATTATTTTCTGGACCTCTAAATCACATGATTGAGTCCGAGGATCTTGCCATGATAAGGATGTTTGATTCCATATTATCTCTTTGCCCAGCTTGTTATTTTCTACCCCTAATGTTGGGTACTCTGATTCATCAAAATGACAATCAGCATATCCGGCCTTAAATAAATCTCCAGTAGTAGGCTCAAGATATTTAATAATGGTTGTAGAATCAAAACCAACATATATTCCCATCCTCCTTTGAGGTCCCATTTTTGTTCTCTGTGGTGGTGCAATATGAACATACACAGAACATCCAAATGTTTTAATATGGGACACGTCTGGCTCATGACCCGAGAGTAATTGGGATGGAGAATATTTATGTTCACTGGATGGCCTTATTCGTATCAATTCAGCAGCATGTAAAACTGCATGTCCCCAAGCTGATACTGGTAGCTTCGACCTCATGAGTAATGGTCGAGCAATCAACTGGATTCTTTTAATGAAGGATTCGGCCAATCCGTTCTGTGTATGTACATGTGCCACGGAGTGTTCCACACTTACCCCCATGGACATACAGTAATCATTAAAAGCTCGGGAACTGAATTCACTTGCATTGTCAAGATGTATAGTCTTTAGTGGAAAATCTGGAAAGTGGGCTCTCAGTCTTATGATCTGGGCCAATAATCTTGCAAGTGCCAAGTTTCTAGATGATAATAGACAAACATGCGACCATCTGGTCGATGCGTCAATCAGGACCATGAAATATAGAAATGTCCCACAAAGTGGGTGAATTGGTCCACATATATCATCTTGTATCCTTTCCAGAAAGTTCAATGTTTCTTTAACCTCCTTTACCGGTGATGGCCTTATTATTAATTTCCCTTGTGAGCATGGAATACATGTAAGGCTCTTAGGGATAATATTCCTTTCTTTCAAGGAATGGCCAGTTGAGTTCAAAATTATTTTGCGCATCATTGTCGAACCAGGATGGCCAAGCCTTTCATGCCATTGTTTGAACTCATCATTCATTGTGGCATTTGTCTCAAGCACTTTTATATCGGCACAATAGAGGTCCATAGATATAGCAGGGATAGTCTCTAGGACTTCTTTATGGCCTTGGGCATTCTTATAAATCAAAAGGAATTCTTTCTTTCCCTTGCCCCTAGTTTCAACATGTAGATCATTCATTCGAATGTCTTTGAAACTTAATAAATTTCTCTTTGATTTAGGAGAATATAATGCATTAGAAATTTCTAGATGCGTGCCATTAGGCATTATTAAGTTAGCCAAGCCATGGCCTTTAATAAGGCTGGCTGTGCCTGCTATAGTTTTGATATTGGCACTCTTTAAAATAAGGTTAGCAAAATATCCTTTATCTTTTAATATAGTGTGACTTGATCCACTATCTATTACTAGCAGGTCTTTGTCTTCTTTCATTTCTGAAAAATAGACAAGAGTCAGCACCATAGATATTATTTGGGAGAAATGGTGTCTTAATGGTTTTGTCTTTGTTGTTCTTAATAAGTTTAACTTATATAAGGCATATATATATAAAAATAAAAATTTTATTTCATAGATAGAATTACCAAAGTCATAGAACATAGGGAACAAAGACATAAAGCCAAAGCAAAAATGCAAAGTGCAAAGACAAAAGCAACTTGATGTCGAAATCTTCATATTCAGCCACTTTTAAGGAGATCCGAAGTCTCATAATCGGCTTGATCATTCTCATGGTCTAGATCATTCTCATCATCATGATGGACCCAATTTGCCACAGGGTCTTTTCCCTTTATGCTCTCCTTGTAGAGTTTAACAAGATGTTGGGGAGTTCTGCATCGGTTAGCCCAAAGATTGGTCATCCCACAACGATAGCAAGGAGTTTTGGTCGAGCCATGGGTTTTGAAGTCGGACTTATACCCACGGCTAGCATGATGACCTCGGCTATAGCCTCGGCCTCGGCTGCGACCAAGATGATCTCGTGGTTAGAATCCACGTCCTCGTGGCTGAAACCCACGACCTCGTGGTTGAAACCCACGGTTACTTCCTTGCCATCTTCCACGGCCTCTCATGCGACCGCCGTATGACTCTCTTGGAGTCTCATCTTTTGGCTCTATGGCCGCATGTGCCTCAGGCAATGCTTTAGTACCAGGTGGCCTTAGCTCACTGTTCATCATGAGTAACTCATTGTTCTGTTCATCAAGCAACAAACAAGAGATTAAGGCAGCATAAGTGGAGAAACCCTTTTCTCGGTACTGTTGCTGAAGCAACATATTGTTGGTGTGGAATGTGGAAAATGTTTTCTCCAGCATATCAGCATCAGTGACGGTCTCCCCACACAATTTCAACTTGGAGGCTATCTTGAACATAACCGAGTTGTACTCTTCCACAGACTTATAGTCTTGGATTCTTAGGTTCCTCCAATCATATAGGGCCTTTGGCAGGATCACAGTTTTCTGATGATCATATCTGTTTTTCAACTCTGTCCAAAGTTCCAGAGGATCCTCAATAGTGAGGTACTGGTCTTTAAGACCTTCAGCCAGATGATGGCGAATGATCACAATGGCCTGGTATTTATTCTTAACCGATGGTTCAGTGTCTTCAGTGATAGTATCACCAAGATTTTTAGACCTCAAGAGAATTTTGGTATCAAGTGCCCATTGGAGGTAATTATCTCCGGAGAGATTGAGGGCAGCAAACTCAAGGTTGTTGATTTTCGACATCTGAATCAAATAATCCATAAGGAATGAGGATTCATAATAATATGATCAATCCATGTTCAGATTTATGAATGGAGATTTTGATCATGGCTTTAATATATATTCTTTTTATATTTCTGAAAGATTTATATGTATTATGGATGATTTATATAAAGCAATCATTGTCAAACAGCATATAAAAATGCAGCATATAAACATGACAAGAAATGATTATAATTTTCAGGATTTAATTCAAGGTATCATGATCAGAATTATCTACCATATGAATGAATAATCAATTTCAATAAGACAATATGATAAGTGAATGAAAATGGTCAGTTCAGAATATGAGCATGATCTAATAAAATTTCTAAACCAAGTTCAATTCAATATGGATGTTTCAGAATAATAGATGTTATGCAAAAATGATCTAGAATATAATTCAATCATCACAAAATCATTTTCAAGATTGTGGACCATGTTTCACAAATTTTAGTATGGTCATGTATCATGGGTAATGTCCTCACTCCCCCTCATGAACATACTCAAATTTGTGGTGCATAGTAATATATAATGAACATATTATATAGTCATGAACATCTATAATGAACTTATATCAAGACTGATCAGAATTTAAATAAAAGATGACAAACAATAATAAGATCAAATGATATCAACCTATAATTTATTTCATCTTATGTCATATTAATGCAAAACAGGACTATAGGTTATAAAATTTAAATGCCTAGTCAAATAAAATCGAAAATGCATTTATAAAAATCGAAATTGCATTTATAAAATCATATCAGTTACAAAGAAAATAAAAACAGTCAAAGATATGCAATCAATTGGTTTTTAATATTTATTTTATTTTGGTTGACTGAATTAAATTTTTTTTTTCAGGGAGGCTGGCCGAAAATGGCACAGCAAGGGATTCAAGGTTTTGATCTTTGGGTTTTTGATGGTATTGATAAACGACTTATACAACCTGCTGGAACAGCTGGTGATGCGAATAAACAATGGTTTGATTATTGGTTTCAATCCTTTAGACAAATCCGGATTTAAGGCCGGATCATATAGGAGAAAGGTAGAGCCTATTAATGGCTTGCAAACCAGGAAGGGGATTTAGGATTTCACAAAACTTTTATAAGATTTCAAAAGTTCTTATAATCAAGATTCATATAGATCTTTATGTTCTTTAATAAGTTTTACTGATTTTAGAGATTCAAGATAATTTTTAGAATTAATATACTTTTAGAACCTTTGATTTAAGATTAATATTTAGATAATAATTTTAGAACAACAGATTTTAATAAGTTTTATAAGATTCATATAGATCCAAGATATGAACATATAGTGTTCTTATGAACATGTTCTTAGATATGTTCTTATATTTTAGATTTTGATTAAAGTTTTGATTAGTTTACCTCTTCTTAACCAGGAATCTGAATGGATCACCTTGAGCAAGATCTTGAGAGCTGACCGGAAAACTTGAATTGCCGGCGGAGCAAGGCTGAGCGCCGGAGGAGCTGGCCGGAGAAGAAGAACTCCGGTGGAGAGCTTTCTCGTGCTGATAACGTGTTATAATATGAGAGAAGTGTTGTTGTGAAAGTTGTGTCTTTCTCATTAGCTCTTGCCACTTATATATAGTGGTTGTCAGATAAGGTTTTACATCAATGGAGAATCTACACAATGAATACAATTTGACTACATTCAATACAATATCAAGACTTGGTCAAAGCTCATAAATGCTTCGGTTGAATGGGTCTTCATCTTGACAAGTCTCGGGCGGAATGTAGACGGATCGAATAGACGGGTCGGATGTAAATCTCCTTGGTCTTGGTTATAGGCAATCCACACAAACCATACTATGGTTTATAACATCAATATTATTATATTAGTATTGTCCACGGCCATCACAAAACTTGATTATGGGCTCAGTAAAATTCAGGTTCTTAAGACCATCTCCGTCCCAACTCCATATTTTACTCTATTTATAGAGTAAATGGAGTGAGAAATGGAGTAGTGAACAAAAAATAAAAGCTTTACTCCATAAATGGAGTAAAGCTTTCACTACTCTATTTTCCACTTCATTTACTCTATAAATAGAGTAAAATATGAAGTGGGGATGGAGAAATGGAGTAATGAACAAAAAATAAAAGCATTACTCTATAAATGGAGTAAACCATTAACCATTAGTTAATCATTTAGATATTTTGAAAAAGAAAATAAAGTAGAAGAACGTCTCTAATTGCATATTCTTGAATACCAGAGTATGATTAGTATAATCAAGTTGATTGATAAAAATATAGTATTATTGATAGATATTTATAAAAGAGAGCAAGATTCTATCATTGTTAAGAGGAAAGGCAACAAAATGGTGGGGTCTTAGTGGAATCTTGAATTCCATTACTAGAGTGCAAGTTTTCTCTTATGATCTCATCTTTGATGTGCATATTGTTTGAATTACTTCACATCTATGTATATATTATTTTATTTTTTTTTGTGCGACCATCTATGTATATATTATAACACTCAAATATAAAATAAACTTATAACAATGTGGATTACTTTTTGAGTGTTGAATAGCAAAGAAAAACAAAAGTATTTGGAAAAGATATAATTAAACCTTATAACAAGTGTGAATAAATAAATGGTCCAAGTGGAAAAGAAAGGTATCTGCGTTTTGTCATTTTCTGAGACGTTGAATCTAGAATCTGTACATCACCCCATCTCACAAGCAAACTCTAGAAATCATATGTTCAAATTGATCATGACCGTACATGTCAGAAAAATATCAGACTTAATCATGAGTCTTGATTATTATATCCCAAACTTGACTGGTGATTCTAGTTCACCTTAGTTTTTTTTTCTTTTAGAGACAGGAATATTGAGTTGATATATATAAATAAAATACTAATTACATTCGTTACGTTATGAATAGGGTAAGATCAACATGAGTTGGAGTTTGGTGTAACAATTTGACTAGAAAAATTGCATGATGGGTCGAGTAGATCTCCACATTGATTTCATTATTTACTGGATCTCAACTACCCACCATTGCTTTGCTTTTACACATTTTTCTACATCGCCTAATCATAATGACTTTGAATACATTTTTTAATATTCAAGGCAGGAGGATTTCTTCTAAATAAAACGGATTGATTCAGTTTCATCCTAACTAAACCAAATACATAGACAGAAACTGAATATATGTATTTGAAAAATATTAATAAATATGGTTAAAACTAGGGGTGGACAAAATATCCGTAAGATTTGATCGTTTTGATTCGATCCAAAAATCTGGATTACGTAATTTTACGATACTAAAATTCAATATCCGTCAAACATGGAGAAAATCACGAATACTCATATGTTTAAAAACGGATATCCGATGTAATCCGTAATATACATGTATATATAAAAAGTATATATAATTTTATATCTCTAAATAAGTTTTTTTGTATTTTTATCCACTAAATTAATTATTTGGTTATTAAATATGTAAAAGTATGCAGTTTTAAAATAATTTGTAATAAAATATTATTATTTTCTATTAAAATTTTCCTTTTTAATATTTTCAAAAATGATTCGGATCGAATCGGGATATTCGATAAAATATATTAATTTTAGATATTCATAACACCGAATATTCATAAAATTTACCGACCAAATTGAATTGAAAAAATCAATTATCCACACAGGACAAAGCGGATTACAGATAACCTTAAATTCTGGATATCCGTTAGGTGACAACCCCTAATTAAAATAATCCAAATGGAAATTGTTTGGTTTATTTTGAGAACCGTATAAACCAACATTGTGAACCCAATTATATTTTTCATAATCTAGGCCCAGTGGATTGTGTTCATTGGGTTGGATTTTGATATTGTAAGTTTGTAACATGTCCAAAAATGTATTTCACAGTTGAAAATTAACACTGTATTTAATCATAAAACTGTAGAGAGAATATCTTTTTATGGTTTTATTTCATACGGTGAATTTCATATTAACCAATACAACAAAATATTGACAAAACGAGCAAGAAAGTATTATACAATAATATTCAAATGTTGGGAGTTAAATCTCAGGTTAATATTTTGTTAATCACCAAAGCGTTTTTGCATAGTTTGAGAAAAACTTTGTTTCTATGAGAAAGTTCCACATCGTTCCCTGCGTGTAATTCCAAATCGTTACTACATGATTCAATGGCACTGATTGCCGCGTGCATCCAGACATCTACGTCGGCATGTGCGTTAGCGAGCATGGCGGATATCGAGTCGTCGAGTTGTTCCACAGCATCTTGGTAATTCTTTTGACAATCTTCAAGAGTAGCCTCCAATGCCGGCTCCAGATCCTCGCGGCTAAGCATTTCCCTGATGTAGGTGGAAGTGGAGGAGGCATTAGCTGAGACAGCAGAGATAGCTATGATCTCTATCTGGTTTGTGGTGGCTGCGAACTCGCCGGATTCGGGACGGTCTTGTATGCTGGAGAGACATAGTTTTGGATCGTCACAGTGTTTGCACAGCTCGGTAATGAGAGTGGAATCAGCGCTTTCAACGATGGAGGAGAAAATTAAAATGCAGATGAAGAAAAGTTTCGTGAATTGTTTCATCTTTGATTATTAAGTTTGAAATAAAAATTGTAGATGATGAAAGAGAGATTTATATTTGAAAAAATGAAACCTCATTAAAGTCAGATTTTGTTTATTGTTTTCTTTTGTTGTTGTTGAAGAATTATATTTTTAGTAATAATTGTGTTTATAATGAAATGGAAAACTAAATTGCCTGCAAAATCTGGCGGGAAAGATGCAACTGCAAAACAGAAAACAAATGACTATAGTTTGGTCCAATTTGATAATGAGCCTATTCACGCTAACGGGCCTATGGACTGAGATGTCATTTCTTAACGAGATTGATATCAGTGTCTCAGATTAATATTGTATTTCGCAAGTTATTTTTGGTCTCTTACGTATTAGCACCTAAATGCAATATACTCCTTTAATCAATTCAGTTTATTCATCTGTGTAGTTTCCTTAAAGTTTCTTAGACTGAGAATCGATCTTTTAAAGTAAGTTGTCCAGAAAAGGGAAATGACAATTGATAATTGACACGATCACGCTTCCCGCGCTTGAGGCGGATTATATACGAAGGTAATCTAATCTATTAAAACTGAAGTACAAATATAATTTTACCCTTAATTTTGCTTAATATTTACTTTCTATGCCACGAGATTTTTTCTACTTTCTGGCTGGCCTAATCGATGAGATATTCCCGAAGCCCAAACACTATAATTGGCCCGAAAAATCATACTGTTTAATAAATGATACTGTCTGTTATTGATATCACATGCAATATATTTTTCAGATTAACCCAAGATATTAACTAATATCCCGAAAATATGGCCAAATATGTGAACAGTATTTACAATTTCCAAAGTAGAAGACACACAATAAATCGTACGTATTAAAGTAGCTATGTAAATATTGTCAACCAATCTATTTTATTTAAAATGAAGTACAAATAATAATTCACCCATAATTCTTCTTAATATTTACCAACTTGTGTCATTAATACTAACTATTTTTAATAAAATCGAAAATAAAATATAATTAATGGAATATTTTTTTAAATGTTAGTTACCTTAAATTTCAAAACAAAATCTCAGTAGATATGTACAACATCTGACAATAACTAAAATATGGAAAGTAAAATATGGAAAGTCATTTTGCTAATATTAAATCACAATGTATTTTTGTTACATGCATAAATAAATCATTGATTAATTTGTTGTCTATTAATGACCTGATTGGCTGATTCCACTGCATCTATAGTTTATATTATAAACTAAGATTTCATAACAATATATAGGAATTCACTATTTTTAATCTATGTATTTTATTAAAAAGTGAAGTATAAATTATGTTTATTTGGAAACATAGATAACAATTTCTAAAAAGATGTTTGTTTGGAAACTTGGATACCAATTAAAAAAATAGGTTTGTTTGAAAACATAAATATCAATTTAAAAAAATAGATTTATTTTGAAACATAAATAGCGATATAAAAAAATATAATATTGTTTGGAAACATAGATAGCAATATATTAAGAAAAGAATGAATTTATGTTATTAAGAAAAATTAGAAATCTATTATATTATGAGAAACTATATATTTGTGTCAATTTTAAAATATATGAAATGAGCTAATCTAATAATCTAAAAATATCATTTGTCTGAAATAATCATAAAACAAAATTTAAACTTTATATATATATATTTCAAATCAAAATAATAATTTAAAGTTTATTTATATCAAAAATTGATTTTAAATATATATATTCAAATCAAAATAATAATTCAAATTTTATTTATATAAAAAATTGATTTAAAAATATACATATTTATATATACTTTCAACTATTTAAACCAACTTTTAAATACCATATATTATGTATGTTTTATATATATTAAGTCTAATATATATATATATATATATAATATATATATATATATATAAGTATATAAATCTATTTGAAATACATTCAGGCATCTGAAATACTTCGGTTCGCAATGGATTTCGGTTTCAGTTCTTTAAATACCAAGATATTTAATCAACTTCGGTTCGGGTTTTGTACTTCTTTTGGATCGGGATCGATTCGATTTTTTAGATTCTGACTTTTTGCCCAACTCTAATATTGACATGAAAAACAACATATTTTATAAAAATATACACCCGCACGGGAATACGGGTCAAAATCTAGTTAAGTATTTAAATCGATAGATTTCTTTAGACATTCACCAAAGCAAAGTCCTTCAATAAACTAGTGGACTCGACTTCACCACGTTATGAACAATGTACAATAGGCACAATGTAATTCGTTAGGAAAGAACTTAAAATGTAAATCCATTATACATTTGCTTTAAAGACGCAAGTATTACTTTACGTAAATGAAATCGTAGTCTATATTTAAGATGAACACGAGCTTTTGAATACGCAATTTGAATTTGTTTGTTTTTCTAAAGTTTGTTTAGTATAATTCGATCATCAAACATTACACTGTTTTTTTTCATTACAGCATCATGATTTAAAATTTTCAACTTGTTCTTTAAAAAAAAGGTAGAACTCAGATAAAAATCACTCGGAGTTGAAAGATTCTCACATCACATGATACTGCAATTATCAGGATCTTCACGGTAACCACCGTACATCACCGGAGGTGGATACTGCGAAGGTACCATCTGGTATGGTGTTTCACGCATAGATCTACAAAATCCGCAGTACCCCCGAATTCGGTATCTCGCATATGCATCTTCTCGCCGGAGGCATCTCATTTTGATATTCTATTAGATGCGGCTGTAGTGGCGGCTTCTGCTGCGGCGGCGGTGGCGACGGCGTAGGTGCGGCCTGAACTGTGACAATGGTCGTGTGACAGACTTTCTTCCGGAGTTCACGAGTTAGCTCCGCCGTATCAATCCCTTCTCCCACTATAACCAGCTGATCGTTCTGTCCCTGGATCGAGACAGATCTCACACCTGTACGCGCGTAAACAAACAAAGTTACTAAAACATTTTCACATGTGAAGTGACCTAACTTGGATTGCAAGTTATTTGCAAAAGAAGCCAATAGAGATGTTTTACCAGATGCTCCAGATGCAATTTTCATAGCTTTCTGATTGATTTCTCACTCTCGCCCATGTCCATCTTCAGAACTATCCTTTGCTGAATAAACAAACATATGGTATTAGAAAACAATATGGATTTAACTAATACTCCCTCTGTTTTTAAATAATACATGTTTTGAGATTTTCACACTTTTTAATAAAACATATTAAAATTTACTTATTAGTGCATAGTTTTTTGTTATTTTATATTTCCTATATTTCTAAACCAATAAAATTTCAAGAAATGCAATTAATGTTTTTGAGATTCACAATTATTCATAATTAGTTGACAAAAATTACATTGAAAATATGAAAAATACATCTTTTTGAAACAAAAAAAATTCCTAAAACATACATTTTTAAAAAACAGAGGGAGTAATTTTTTTTTCTTTCAGGAATGGATAGAAATGGTTCTTTTTTTTTACAAGCAAGTTGTTTCAATGAAGAGAGCAATAAGAATGAAAACAATAAGGCACTTACCCTCATCGTACTGCCGGAAAACTCACCGGAGAGGATATTTCGATATGGGGTTTTGAGTAAGGGAGAGAAACCAAATGCGATAGGTGAAAATGCTTGAATCGATATGGGATTGAGTGTTTGTCCTCTAGTGATTATATATCAAATAACAATGGTCTGAAGCAATGAATGATAAAATATCTAGATTCCTGATTTGCATACAAAACATTCAATATTATTATATGAATTCTTGTATATCATTAAAATTTTCCTTATTAGATAATAAAACAAATCTTATAGAATTGTCATATCTATTCCAAGAACATTCATTTAAATAGTATAAAAACTTCAATGTATCTTATTGGAAGGTTCTTGTCAATCAATTGTATGTGTGTTCGCAGTAATTCTATAGGCAGATTCCCTGAAATTTACAAGTTCTGTTTATTTTATTTTTAATCACTATCAATTTCGTTGCATTTTGCTTGAAACTTTCAATTTCGTTGCATTTTTAATCACTATTAGAGGGTTTGGAGATATATTTTAGGGTTTAGACTTTACTTTAGAGTTATGATTTAGGATTTATAATTTATATTCGAACAGAATAATAATAATTATTATTTGTTATAATATACTAACATTTATTGTTATTTTAAAACTATACATTGAAAAGCACTGCTCAATTGTTAGGTAAAGAACATTCTACTTTTAATGTAAAAGTGCGAAATAACATTTGAACTTTAAAATTTCAGTTTGATATTTATAAAAGAGATTTTAATTATTTTCCGTATCCCGTTAACTTGCATAATATATTATGGTGCGATATTATGTTTAAATGTTTTATATTTGAGTGTAGTTAAGTTTCCTAATTTTGAATTATGTTTTTAATAAGTTATGAGTAGAATTATGCAAGATAATGTTGTTTTCTATATAAATGAAATATTATTTTAAAAATAAGGTAAGATATTCTTTCATGAAAATATAGCGGGTCAAAAAATATAATTGTCACAATCTATTTTACATTAGAAAAGTTTAAGAAATTACCAATACGAATTCTCTTCTTAAGTTAACCACTTGATATCTTCCTGTAAATCACCCATGAGAGGAACATTCTAACACTACTATTGGATAAGTATGATATTTAGAGATATATATGAGTTATGTAGATATATATGAGTTGTGTAACGATAAACATAAAGTCCATAAGATAAGGACTATAGAGTTGTATATATACCTAAGTACATACATGAATAAGGGGACGTTGTTCAGTTATTTACATGGTATCAGAGCTTAGATCTGAATAAGCAAATTTTTCTCGGTTCTTTTCATCAATATGGGTGATGATAGTAAGGAGGTGACGGTAGCTAAACCTAGCGAACCAACGATGATTTCTCCATACTCCTTGTTCTCGTCTGATAATCCAGGGGTTATGATTACCTCTGTTAAACTTCAAGGAGACAACTACAATGAATGGGCCTTGGAGATGGAGAATGCTCTGAGAGCAAAGAAGAAAATAGGCTTCATTGATGGGAGCTTACCGAGACCGAGTGAAGACAGTGACAAACTGGAAGCGTGGTTGAGTGTTAACTCAATGATTGTGGGCTGGATACGAACTTCGATCGAGCCAAGGGTGAGATCAACGGTGACTTTTATAACAGAAGCTCATAAGCTTTGGGAAAATCTGAAAAAGAGATTTGATGTTGGGAACAAGGTGCGTGTACACCAGTTGATGGAGCAACTAGCTTCATGTAGACAAAACGGTCAAGCCGTTATTGACTACTACGGACGTATGGCAGTTATGTGGGAAGAGCTGCAAAATTATAGACCTCCACCTATGTGTACGTGCTCAGCAGCAGCAGCGTACGAGAAGGAGCGTGAAGAAGAGAGGGTGCATCAGTTCATCATGGGCCTTGACGACTCTAAGTTTGGTAATGTGGTGACTGCGATAATAGAAGCTGATGAGCTACCTGACTTGGGTAAAGCTTATGCAAAAGTAATCAGAGAGGAAGCTCGTATTAATGCTTCTAAAACTAGAGAGTCGAACCAAGATGCAATTGGTTTTGTTGCAAAACGTGATGTTCCACAGAGTGAGAATCGTGAAGTTACAGCAAGCAACATGAGAAGTGAAGGGAGTAGACCAAGAGAAAGGGTCTGTTACCAT
The DNA here is from genome assembly GCF_000801105.2 of Raphanus sativus. Classification (NCBI taxonomy): domain Eukaryota; kingdom Viridiplantae; phylum Streptophyta; class Magnoliopsida; order Brassicales; family Brassicaceae; genus Raphanus; species Raphanus sativus. Next base: position 24,920,280 of record NC_079518.1, on the reverse strand, counting down.
TGTGGGAAGCCGGGTCATGAGAAGAATGCTTGCTGGCAGCTTGTTGGATATCCTGAGTGGATAAATGAGAAACAGAGAGGTCGCGGTGATGGACGTGGAGCAGGCAGAGGCAATGGGCGTGGCTATGGTAGAGGTGCTGGACGAGGAGCAGCAAACGTAGCTACTGCAACGAGCTCTTACGGGGCTGTATCTAATGACCTCACACCTGAGCAATGGAACAAGATCACTCAGATTATACAGGAGGGCAAGACGAACGGTGGTAATGAGAAACTCTCAGGTAAAAATCTCGGTGATGTTATTATCGACACAGGGGCGTCTCATCACATGACTGGAGAAGTGTCTCAACTTGTGAATATAAGAGATATGGCGCCTTGTGTTGTCGGTTTTGCGGATGGAGGAACAACAACATCGACGAGCATGGGTGATCTTGTCTTGAGTGATACTATATCACTTAAAGATGTTTTATATGTGCCTAACCTGGAGTGTACACTGATATCGGTTTCTAAGTTGTTGAGACATATGCATTGTTTTGCCTTATTCACCGATGCTATATGTTTGTTGCAGGACCGTTCTTCGAAGACTCTGATTGGAGCAGGTGAGGAGCGTGGTGGGGTGTACTACTTCAAGGATGTCTCAATGGCAAAGGGCAACAAGGCAGTCGACAAATCTGATCAGTTGTTGTGGCATCGAAGGCTTGGACACCCATCGTTTTCTGTTTTTCCTTTGGTTTCTGGTGTTATGAATAATGTTTGCTCAAGTCTCTGTGACATTTGTTTTAGAGCAAAACAGACTCGAGATGTGTTTTTTGAAAGTTCAAATAAAACTACAAGTTGCTTTGAGTTAATTCATGTGGATGTTTGGGGTCCGTATAGAGTTCCTGCTTCTTCTGGAGCACAGTATTTCTTAACGATAGTAGACGACCATTCAAGGGCCGTGTGGACTTATCAGTTGATCGCAAAGTCAGAAGTAAAGAAGGTGGTGGAGAGATTTTGCAAGTATGCAGAGAAACAATTCGATAAAAGAGTGAAGATAGTGCGAAGTGATAATGGAACAGAGTTCATGTGTTTGAGTAATTTTTTCCTGGACAATGGGATTGTTCATCAGACTTCATGCGTGGATACGCCTCAGCAGAATGGGAGAGTGGAACGAAAACATCGACATATCCTAAACCTAGCCAGAGCTATGTTATTTCAGGCGAAGTTACCAGTAAAATTCTGGGGAGAGGCGATCTCGTCTGCTACACATGTCATTAACATGACACCGTCAAAGATATTGCAAGGAAGATCACCTTATGAAGTTCTATTCAAGAAGAAACCACATTACAGCTCGCTACGAGTGTTCGGATCGTTGTGTTTTGTGCATCGGAAGGACAGGACAAGAGACAAGTTCAGTCCTAGAAGCAGAAAATGTATGTTTGTTGGGTATCCATTCGGGAAAAAGGGATGGAGAGTGTACGATTTGGAGACAAATAAGTTTATGGTCTCGCGTGACGTGGTGTTCAAAGAAGATGTGTTTCCATATGAGAAGGAAGAATCAACACTGATTGATGAGAAGCAATTAACTGGGGGACCTGATGATGATTGGGTCATATACTCTGTCTCCGACACAGAAGACAGGGGGAGTGATTTGATAACTGGAGTTACAACGTCAACAGAGAAGAAAAAGGATGATATTACAGAGTTAGAGGAGGACAGTGGTATGACTAATGATGTGGTTGTTGTGGAAACAGAGGCAGTCGACAAGGAAACAGTACCAGTTCAAGCAGATAGTAGAGTCGAAACAGAGGATAACAGAAAGAGTGATCAGCAAGAAACAACTAATGTGTCGAATCAAGAACCAGAATTAGGACGGGGGTTGAGAGAGAAGATGCCGTCTGTGAAACTACGAGACTATGTGAGTTACAACGCCACTTGCCTTGAGACACCCCATCACGTACTCATCAGCTCAAATCCAGAGCCTTCGATATCGGTCTCAGGTACGTCAACAACGCCATATCCCTTGATGAATTATATATCTGACGAAAATTTTTCAGAGTCTCATAGAGCCTTTCTAGCGGCTATCACGAAAGGGGGTGAACCGAAGAGCTATAAAGAAGCAGTGAAGTATAAGGTTTGGCGAGATTCTATGAAAGATGAAGTAGTTGCGTTTGAAGAGAACAAGACGTACAGCGTTGTGGATTTACCACCTGGGAAAGAGGCTCTTGGAAACATGTGGTTATATAAATACAAGTATGGAGCAGATGGCACTATAAAAAGATGTAAGTCTAGGTTGGTGGTGCTCGGTAACCGGCAAGTTGAGGGAGTAGACTTTACAGAAACATTCGCACCTGTCGCCAAGATGACAACAATTAGGAGCATGTTGCGTGTGATAGCTGGAAAAGGGTGGTTTGTGCATCAAATGGATGTACAAAATGCGTTTTTACATGGAGAGCTGCAGGAAGAAGTATATATGAAGCTTCCACAAGGTTTTGCTGCATCTGATCCAAAGAAAGTTTGCAGGTTGCATAAAGCGGTGTATGGTTTAAAACAAGCGCCCAGATGTTGGTATGCGAAGCTGAGCGAGGCATTGACAAAGTATGGTTTCAAGCACTCATATGAAGATTACTCTCTGTTCATGTTCACTAAGGGACGCATTGAAATCAGAGTATTGATATATGTAGATGACTTGTTGATTTGTGGGAATGACATGGAGGTTCTGAACAAGTTTAAGGAGTATCTTGGGAAGTGTTTCCACATGAAGGATCTTGGCAAACTAAAGTATTTCTTGGGGATAGAAGTCGGAAGAGGAGACGAGGGTTTCATGATCACACAACGGAAGTATACATTGGATCTGATAGCAGAGATGGGTTTACTTGGAGCCAAACCGAGTGCAACTCCAATGAAACAGCAACATAAGCTTGGGAGAGACCAGAGTCCGTTTATTACACATGCGGGGAGATACAGGAGATTGGTTGGGAAAATGATATATTTGTCAATCACCAAACCAGACATAGCTTATTCTGTTCATGTGTTAGCTCAATTCATGCAGACTCCGAGAGAAAATCATTGGGAGGCAGCACTGCGTGTGGTACGATATCTCAAAGGAACAGCTGGTCAGGGCATATTACTGAGTTCGGATCCTGATCTACGACTCTCAGTGTACTGTGACTCTGACTGGTCATCATGTCCTGCATCAAGACGATCGGTAAGTTCCTATGTTGCGATGGTAGGAGACTCTCCTATCTCATGGCGTACACAGAAGCATGATGTAGTGTCGCACTCATCAGCAGAGGCAGAGTATAGGTCCATGGCTGAAGCGACGAGGGAAATCAAGTGGTTGAAGAGGTTGTTGCATGATCTCGGCTCGCCACTCAAGGAGTCAGTACGGTTATACTGCGACAGCAAATCGGCTATATACATAGCAACGAACCCAGTTTTTCATGAGAGGACGAAGCATGTGGAGTCTGATTGTCATCAAGTAAGAGACGCTATAAAGGCAGGATTGGTTTCTACAGTTCACGTGAGGACACATGAGCAGGTTGCAGATGTGCTAACCAAGGCACTTGGAAGAGTCCAATTTGAGAAGCTGTTATTCAAAATGGGAGTTCGAAACTTCCATCTTCCCAAATTGAGGGGGAGTATTGGATAAGTATGATATTTAGAGATATATATGAGTTATGTAGATATATATGAGTTGTGTAACGATAAACATAAAGTCCATAAGATAAGGACTATAGAGTTGTATATATACCTAAGTACATACATGAATAAGGGGACGTTGTTCAATTATTTACAACTACAAAAACCTGCAAAGTCTACCCTCATCTCCTATCATTGATTTATCGCTCCATTGTGCTGTTGTTCCTTCTGAACAAGGACATGCTTTAGCAATATAAAATCAAGATTCTGATTCTACAGAACCTGCCACTAACGCATCATCATATAATGAGATCGTTACCTCTACCTCTACTTTAACAACCACTGTTGTTGCTGAGATTAACCATAGCTTTGGCTCTCGAATCGAAAATGGTGAGTCAAGCTCTGATAAATCACCGATTCTAGAGGATGAAATGACTGAATTGCTGCCAGCCAATCTAACGTATTCAGATATTGAATCTCCTATTGCTGCTGCTATCACCCCTATTTCCAGTTTCTCAACTCCTATTCGTCAATCCTCAAGTAATACCGTTGATGAGATTGTCTCAAACAACTCATTCGGTGTGCTGCAAAAAGAAACTGTGTCTGGTTTTAAGACGTTTGATTTGTCAGGTTATGAAAACATAAATGTTCTGATAGCACGAGAGAGGTCTCGTGGGGGTAGATCTTTCAAGCCAACTCAAAAGAAGCAAGAAATGGAGTGGACTCATGTGGGTGGTCGTCGTTCTCGTGGTCCTGGTCGAGGTGGCCGTTCTGGTCGTGGTTATCTAGTGTGCTCAAGCTAGCTAGTTTTATGATCTAGTCCCCAATTTTACCACTCTTTTGCTTAATGTCCATAAGTTTTATAATAGATTTTATATATCAATAATTATATAAAATCAGTTGCAGATTCGTAGAAGAGAAATTGGTGAGATTGCCCCTATCTAGACCCTTAATTGGCAATATACCCTTTTTCACATAATCTATTTTTGCTGGACGATTTTACCTCTCTGTCACTATCTTTCTCTTCTGTTTTGTGTCAGATGGCCAGTCACTTTTCTGTCACTCTCTCTCTCACTTTTCTGTCACTCTTTTTTTTTTCTGTCACTCTCTCTCTCTTCTCTTCTTCCCACGTAAAATCAAGAGACAATTAAAAGTCTTTTTTTTATGTTTATTTCTTATGTTTTTTCTGTGTGCTGTGTATTTTATTTTTTTCTTTTTTTTCTTCTTTTTTTTCTCTCTTTTCTTATGTTCTAATTCATTGTAAATCGATATACATGTTTTGGTATCTGACACATAGTTTGATACTGAATAATTTATAACTGTTTAACATGATGTTACATAAATCCTTACGTTAACTAGTACATGATTTGTTTAGCTGATACTTGGTTTATTAGCTCACAAACAGATTATACATGTATGTGAATTAATAAGTTACATGATAAGTTGGTTGTTATCCGTTAACCGATTTGTTACTTGGTACACGTATTGTTAGCTGATAAATTATATGATACCAAATAATTGATAATTGGTTTGTATGATATTACAAGAGACTTGATGTTCATTGATAAATAGTTTGTGTAGATGATAAATAATTGAATAAATAACTTGTGAGTTTGAACATTTTTTATATTTAGTTTGTTAGCTGACAAATGGATTGATACATGGTGTTGATTAATAAGTTGTTAACTGATATATTATTTGTTATCTGATATAATTTTTATATGATAAATGATTTCTTATATGTTTTGGTATCTGACTCATAGTTTGATACCGAAAAATTCATAGCTGTTTTATCTGACACATAGTTTGATACCGAAAATTCATAACTATCATATTTTTTATCTGATACAAGTTTTATATGATAAACGATTTCTTACATGTTTTAGTATCTGACACATAGTTTGATACCGAATAATTCATAACTGTATTAACATGATGTTACAAACGTCTTTACGTTAACTGGTACATGATTTGTTTAGCTGATACTTGGTTTATTAGCTTACAAACGAATTGATACATGTCTGTGAATTAATAAGTTACATGATAAGTTGGTTGTTATCCGTTAACCGGTTTGTTACTTGGTACATATATTGTTAGCTGATACATTATATGATACCAAATAATTGATAATTTGTTTGTATGATATTACAAGAGACTTGATGTTCATTGATACATACTTTGTGTAGATGATAAATGATTGAATAAATAATTTGTGAGCTTATACATATTTTTATAAGTTATTCCATACATGTTAGATGATATATATACTACTATACCTTAAAGGTTATACATTACACTAGTTATAATTTGACCAAAAATTAGTTTTCAGCTAAAATAATGTATACCTGCTAAAATGGCTAAAATAATATTTACCTCTGTAGAACAACAAAGTTAACCGTTAATATATATATATATATATATATATATTTAATATATAACACAATATATTAGCTGCTATAGAATATTTTATCGATAACGTAATTTTGATTTGATCTTTGCTGCTTTATCCAACAGTTCATCGTCTGTTCCGCCGTCCATCTCTGCAGTCTGACACACGCTTTTTCTGCAGTCTGACACACATATTTTCTGCAGTCTGATCTGTATTCAATAAAGGAAGGGCATTTTCGTCCGCATAATACCAAAAGTTATTTTTTTTTTAATTATGTACAATCATGGGCATTTTTCTAATATAGGCTTGCCTTAGGGATATTCCACTCATTCTTCTTTCGTAGAAAGTTCATTTATTCTCTGACATAAAAAAAGTATCCCAATTCCTTCTTAGATGATTTTCACACTCTTTTTTTTTTCTTTTGACGACTTTCACTCTCTTATTTTTTGCTTCTTGATAGGCTGAATATTTAGAATATCTGCATTTAATATAGTTAAAAAACATTTCCGTATAATCACAAATTTGAATATCAAGCTAATTACAGTTGTTTAATGCTGGCATTTATTGTAACTGCAAACATTTGGATAGAAAATATAAGAAATTTTCTTAGTATATATTCATCGATATTTGTAGGTCGATGGTTTATTTTTAATAGATGAGAGAAAATAATATTTTTTGTAAAGATAATTGAGTTTTTAAAGGGGGATTCATAAATTAGGTTTTATTTTCGTGATTTTTTCTTTTCAAGAACTTTGTTTCTCGAGTATCCTCATTGTCGTTGACAACAATTAAAGAGGAAAATAATAGTTGACAAAAAAAAAAAAGAGGAAAATAATATTTAATTGTTTGAAATTCCGATGCCTCTATTATTTCTCGAGTGTTGATGGAGCAGATGGTATTTGAGAAAATATATAAAAAACAATATCACATAGTTTATAAGCAATGAAAATCAGTTGGGTTTACAATAATGCGATGACAATTTTTTATTAAAAGTGCATCAACTTATAAATGATTTGATCAGTTTGATGTTTTTAATAGCTAAAATGAATTAAATAATGAAGGTTTGTTGAGTTTATTGGAATAATAAAAGGATTTGGTAGAATAATAAAGATAATTAAAATCATAAATTTTAAATACTTCAATGGCAGTAATATGTAAATATTTGTAAAACAGAAGGGCACCTCGAAAAGAACATTTTGTTAATAGTATAGATGTTAATTAGTGTTTAAATTTAAGATTTATAAATATATATCTATATTATTAAAGTTGAAGTACACAATTGAATTGTTTGGAAACAAATATAGCAAAATAAATGAGATATGTTTGAAAACATAGATATTAGAATAAATGAGATATGTCTCGAAACATGGATAGTAGAGATGTGTACTTTTTTTTATTTACACATTTAATCATTGTCCTTTCCATAAATTAATAACAAATAAAAATTGTTTAGAAACATAAATAACATATTTAATACTTTTTATTTAAATATTTAGCTATGGTTTTTACAATAAATTAAAAAACTTTCATTTTATATTTCTTTTTATTTAAAATTCTGTCACTATATTTACAGTTATTTTTATTTACAATTTTTATAGTGAAAATAAAAACACAAATTGAAATATAAAGAATATATTATATAAAACATTTTTTTAAAAACAATTTTGTTACCTTATTTAGTTTAGTCAAATATAAAAATTTCAAGAGTTCAATTTTCAAGAAAAAATTATCATAAAATTAATAATAATTCATAAAAAACTAATGCAAAAATTAAAATTTTGAAACATGGATAAAAGTATATCAGTTTTAAAATATACAAAATGGACTAATCTAATTACCTAAAAACATAGTTTTTTATAATAATCATAAAATAAAACTTAAATTTTATATACATATTTCAAATCAAAATAATAATTTAAAGTTGATTTATATCAAAAATTGATTTAAAATATGCATATATTCAAAAATTTATTTTTACTAAAATATTTTCCAATAACGATTATTAAAAAATGTTTTCAATATATATAAGAAAAATACAACAAAAAGATTAATTTCATATACCAACTTAAATTATGGATTTTATATTTCATATTAAACTTTAAGAATATAATATATGTGATTATTTATCAGAAGGTACATATAACATACTATTAATTATATGATTATTTATATGATGAACAAATACAATTAATTATATGATGACATATATATGATACATAATAGTGACGAGGACTGGACGTTGAGGTATCCATTCCGGTTTGTTTAGGATCTGTTTGGGTTTCGGGTTTCTAGAGTCAAATATTTCAACCCAATTCATATATTTCTAAATTTTAGTTCTAATTATAACTAGGATTGGGCGTTCATGTATCCACTCGGGTTCGTTTCGGATATGTTAGGGTTTTGGATTTCGGGTTTCCAAGGTCAAAGATTTCAGCTCCATTCGGATATTTCTAAATTTTAGTTTGAATTATATTCGGATCTTTGCGGATTCAGTTCAGGTTCGGATAACCCATTTAAATTATTTTTTAAAATTTATTATATATTTTAAATTTTTAAAATCTATAAATAAAATAATATATTGTATATAAATCTGAATAACATATGTCATAATATCTAAACTTAACATATAAACTGGTTTGGTTTAAATTTTGGATCAAAAATCAATAATTATTTCAAATATTTTTGGTGTTTTGAATGTACTTCCACTATGAAAGATATTTATATTTGACTATTTTTATATATTTTCAAGTATTTAAACCAACCTAAAAGTATCATATATATTCTAGATGTTTTTATATACAATAAAACTAAAATTAATTAATATGTATATAAGTATATAAATCTTTTTTGGATACATATTGATATCCAAAATACTTTGGTTCGAAATTGGTTATGGTTTCGGTTGTCTAAATATCAAAATTTTGAATAATTTAGATATTTAATCAATTTTGGTTCCGGTTTGGTATTACTCTTTTCAGATCGTGATCTGTTCGGTTTTTTAGATTTGAATTTTTTATCTAATTTTGATATTGACCTAAAAAATAAATAGCAAAATATTTTTGAAATATACATCCGCATGAACGTGCGGATCAAAAAATTTAATACGTACTTACAAAGATTCCCTTAATGATATTGGATGATAGAAAATCGAGATTTATCAAATAGTATTGAAAGTAAATATTACTTAATATGTTTTAGTTATTACTTTTATTTTAAAATATCCTAGTTTGTAGGAAACAAAATTTCTAACCAAATTAGAGGTTCTCACAAATTTGTTGTCGTAGTTTAATGTATCCTAATTTGTAGAAAATAGTATTTTTAACCTATTTTTAGTTTTATGTTAATATCATTTGAAATGATTTTTAAATTTATAGATTATATAGCACCGATTGAATGATGGTAAAAGTAATATATATGCTATTAATGGAACCTTTCTATTATAATGGGAAATTTTCTTTAAGATTCAAATATATCAGTGGTATATAATTTTACGTATGATGGCTACAATTGGTGAATCCATAGTTTAATCATTTTATTTATAACATTACACGTATAATGTTCAAGGTGATGTAAGGTTAATAAAGATTATGATATAAATATTATGAAAAAAATATTTCTCAAAAGAAACAATTATGAAAAAAGTAAATGTCCAATCGTTGGTAATGATCATAACATAACCTTTCATAATATTATGTTGCTATAGTCAAGAACAAAATCAGTTTAAGAAATAGTGGATAATATATTGTGTTCCACAAAGTTAGGAAGAAATCAATAACAAATAACAATAAACACAATTTTAATTATACAATATATCAAGCTAAGACTAACTTATCGTTAAAGGAAATATAATTAGCTGAGAATATCCGTTTGCTTAGTTTAAATTAAAAAAAAATACTAATATTATAATTAAAATGTTTAAGCGTCAGTTGATAAAATATGATGATCTAAATTTCAATATACAAAAATTTGGTAGATATACTGTCAATGAAAATCAGTGTGGTTATGCTATTCTTGATGATTGAAAACTAAGGTAGAACTTTGATATGTAATTATACATATTGATTTAGAAACGTGACATGGTAGATACGTAGATTTGGTAAATTAATCAAACCAAAAGGAAAAGATATTAAAAATAATAAACTGTTTAAATAAAAGGATTTTCGTAAAATACAGCATTTAAATAAAAACATAAACTTAAATATTTCAGTGACAAAGATCTATTGAAATAGAAAAACACTTAAAACAGTCTTTTGTTTTAATAGTATTGATTATTTGTAATATTACATGTATTATATGATAACTTGTATTAATGAGTATGACAATTTCCTTTTATTTTTTAACCTGAATAAAATAAATAATTAATAAACATTATCAATCAAATTATAACAATTTTTTGAAACTTCAAACCATGAATATCACATAATCAAAAATCACTGGACTGACTTTTCAGTTTTCAATTAATATATAGGAAGATAGTGTGATTAAACTTTTTCCAGGCTTCCAAACGTTCGTCTGTCTCAATGCAATCTTTGCTTACTCCTCCATCTCAAGAATCTCCTTCATTGTATTCTTTAATTCTAGCTTCAATGTATTGGCGTTTACTGCCGCTGCATCCGCTGGAGATTCCGCCACTTCAACCGGAGATTTTGGAGAAAAAAAAAACGCGGGAATATACGAAAACTCAGAGCAAGAGACGTAAAAAACCCAAGAAACTCGAGAACTAGGGAAAACAAGGAAAAAAGAGAGGGAGGTTGCGTTTATTTTTCCTTTTAGAAAAAAAATTACGTACATCACCTGTGTATTTAAGCTGCTACGTCATTCCGGCATTTATCTTAATACCTGGGAACACTTTTCAGTTGATAGTTCTAACACCGTAAACGTTTTGTGAATAGTACTGTTCGTAAACGTCTGCTGTACTATGTTCCGTGCTGAAGCAAGGGAACGTGTGAGTTTGAGCTAATCGAGATATATCATAGATGGCTGTTGTCTTACCATCCATGGGAGTGTTCTTTTCACTCAAGTATTCATTTAGCTTCGGAGTTTTAAGTTCATAGTTACGTGACTGATGAATTATATGAAGTGTGGCTTATTGCATTTTCCGTATTAATAGGCCTTTTTGGAAGGAGACAAGGCTAGACATTACTTGACACCACCCAATATGTGTAGGTGAGTGTTAGGACTTCTAGGCAAAGTTGACATCCAAGCCAGCGCTTGCAAGAAACTGCTTTACATATCCTCAACTGAATGAACACTCAATAATGAAGGTATATGGACTAATCCTTCTCATGTAAACCATCTTAACCGACTCCTAAACATTCTTATATCCTCACTGAGACTGGTTCTGGGTCGGGGAAAGCTGATTCTTGCTCTTATTTGTTCATCCCTCGCAAAGATGCCTCGAAAAAACCTTCAGAGCTTTGATGTGATGAGATCGAAATAGCTATTTAGCCTACTTCCAGAACCAAACCACTGAGATTGCTTCACCAAGGCATCAAGAACTTTCAGATCCAGAAATCTTTCCTTTACCAAACCTACAATCATGCATCTTCATATGCTTATGAACAATAACTAGTTGAGACAGAAATTGTTCTTAGAAACGCAACTTTGCTATTACTGGTAAAGTCCAGTTAGTCTCTTGGAACCTTAATAAACCCCAGATTGATCTTGTCCATGGGGTGTTCAGATTGATCTTGTCTTCTTGGAAAATTACATTGCACAGAATTACAAAATATAACAACATGACAATTTCATATACCTAGGGAAGGGCTGAACCTCACTCGTTGTCTCTTCATCATCATCACGTCTAGATTCTTCTCCTTGTTGAGTTTTATCTACATCATCCTTTATATCCTCCTCAACCACATCAGTATCACCGTCACCAGCTTCATAATCTGCATCAAATTGATCGTTAGGGAATCTCATCAAGGATGAAGGAATAGAGGTCTTGGCGCCAAATTGATCGTTAGGGAACCTGAAGCAGCTTGGTGAGGGATGTGTGGATGAGCTCTTTCGCATTTTGATTCAGGCTCAGCAAAGTTTAGGCAAATATTTGGATTTTGAAAACAAGAGTCGATTCTCTCTGACTCTAGGTATTGACAGTAGTCTGCATTTATAGATAAAAAGGGAGTCTGGAAGCGGTGGAAGGGCTTCGAGCACTCTGTAAAATCTGACGTCAAGCTTAATGAGTCCATAGATAAGAAAAGGCGAGTGGAGAGGAAGACCCAACGATGTTGACTTCAATAAGTTTGTAATCCTTCAATTTCCAATTTATTATGAATTGCTCCTCCCCTTTTCTCTTATCCCTTCATTATGATATCCTACCTCCTATGTTTCTTTAGCTGTCAAAGGAACAAAGTTTTGAATGCATACAGTACTGTTCTAGTTCAACGTTTCGGGATTTGGATAGGTTTGGGCATCAGCTCTAGATTCAAATACTATTTTCAGATATTCTAGTTCATTCTTTTTAAAAGATTTTCAACTTTTTCGGATACAATCATAAGGACCATAACTCTGAAATACAATCTACAAAATCCCAGTTTATGGCCTAGGCTTGTCGGCTAAGCTTGAGTTTAAGTGAAAATACAAGCACCTAGTGCATGTGGAGGAGATAAAAGACAGGTTGTACCTTTAAAAAGACAAGGCGCTGCAAAAATCTCTTTAAGACAAAGCACGTTGCAAGACTCGCAGCACCATTTCCACTACAACATTCTCCAAAACAACTTATAGATACTGAGATCACACACACAAAAATTAAATATAATATCTCCAGACTGAGATCATTGCGGTTTTGAGTTGTACTTGTCAGTAGTTATAGCCAACTACAATTCTTAAGCGATTTTTAGTGACTCTAAGCTTCAGCCACCTTGTTTGTCTCCTCCATCAAAGAAGTTCAGTCGTCACCTGGAAAATAATTTCATTCGATTTACCTTTTTGTTTTCACAATAATATAATATACGCAAAAGAAGAATGATTTACCAGAGCCGTGGAGGTTGGTAGATGTTGAGGTTGCTTTGCCTAGTCAAGCTTCCTTCTTGTGATTCTTCAGTGGACAGACGACCAAAGCTCGTCTGTGTTAACGTACTCTGCATTCTCCTGATATAAATATCAAGCGGAACTCCCTCGAATCGGCTTGAGCATTCAAGGAAGAATCGTTCTTCTTTACAATGTTGGTGACTAGGTTGAAAAGGAAAGTCATGAGAGCTTCTTTCACTGTATCTGAGCGGGTGGTCCAGCTGTATTGAGTTTTCTTGAAACCGGGCATGGTTAAAGATTGCTGGTCTTTGAGTTGCAGCTCGAATTGAGCTAACAATAGCTTCTTCAAAATGTGAACATCTATGTTCTCGGCAATCACCACGAGGATCCAATGGAGATGTTCTCAGTTGTCTTGATTGAGCCAAAGGATCATGCACTTGCCTAAGGTTATGGTCTTGGTGATAGCTGAGACCAAAAGAAAGCGCTGGTCTTTGGCTAAGTAACTGTTTTTGTTGTGCTTGGGGACATTTTGATTCACGTTCCTTCATCTCTCTCCCTTTCAGCTTCTCAGCATAAATCTCCTTAGCCACGCGAGAGACTCTGAACTTGAAAGTAGTGCATTCTCCCAGAAGGAAAGGCATATCACATCTAGACCCATCTCCTCTCTTATTCTCGTAACCAGGGTACTCGCTCTTCTCGAACGCCACACACTGTGTCAACGCAAGAGAGCATTTGCTAGCGAGCTCCTCGAGCTTCCAGTGACAAAAAGGCGGTTTGTTCTTGTGAGAGACATGAACTTCTCCATCAGCCCTGACCATATGGCTTGCACCATGGAGAAATCCAAACACCAGTTCTCTGTGCTTCCTAGTAAGAAACAGTCAAAGAAACATATGATAAAAAAAAAAGAAATCAAAAAGTCACCAAAGTAGCAGCAGGGAGAAGACATGGACTTACTTTATAAGAGAGGAGTCAGTCTCCTTGCCGTGGAAACCGGCGTGGGGGAAGTTGAAGATGATACGATCAAATTTTCTGCAGTTAAGATGAGGATGTAGTTGGAGTTTGGTTGCATCAACTCCATGTAAGAGGGAAGCTCCAAGTCTCTTCAAAGTATCAAGGTTTGATCTTCCCTTCTTATACTTTCTCACCACATCATCTGATTCAAATTACACATCATAAACAACAAGAGCACATGATGAGTCTTTTAGCTAATAGAAAACCCTAGATTACTCTTGCCATATGGAAATTAACCCTAAAAGAACTCAAAACAAAGAAAGGAAATGGTACCGTATGTGTCGAGAGAGGAAGCGCATATATTGGAAGCAGAGCGGAAGCGAGTAGCTAAGGTGCAGGAGAATGAGAAATCTCCTTCGCCGACTAGAAGTATCTGATGGTTGGATGAATAGTGTGTGATCCATACTTCTTCTTTATCATCACCATGATCTCTGATAAGTCTCCAGAGCTCTGCGATCGTCGCCATTGGGAGTGATGAATGATGATGATGATAGTTTTTTTTTAGTTTCAAAATATTATAATATTTTGTGCCGTTACTGTTTCGCAGAAAAAGCCAAAAGGAATAGTGACTGTCGTCTTGTCGGATAAGCTCAAGTCTACCACCAACCTTCTGGACAGGGCAGAGCTTTTGTTAACTAGGAGAGTTACCACCAATGAGACATATTCTCTTGCAGGAGCTGTAATGGAGAGAGGAGGCTTTAATCTCCTTCCTTCAGACAAAGCAAGATTGCAACCATTTCTACTAGAATTTGAGGATGCTCGGGCCTGCTCATGCTTATTTTGTGTGGTGTCCAGATGAGAGGAGTGCTGATCCGTGTTATACCTCCTTCCCTGAGAAACTCGATTAAAGCGATTAGAAACATTCAATCAAACAGTGGTTAATGGCTAGGGAAGTCTTTAAGTAGTACTGATGAGGAGATCTCTTCCCTGTTAATAATACTCTTTGACAGTTCCCCCATTGTGAATTTTAGAAGAAGCTCTATTGAAGCTGTTAATTATTATCACAACCATATGATATGAACAATTAAGAAGGCTAAACATCATTTTGATCAAGCTATGAACATTAAAACTTTGAATACCAGAAAAGTGAACTCTCTAACTGATTCAAAAGCAAGTGGCTATTTGTTCAAACACCTACCAATTCAAAAAGCAAACAATCAAAACCCAAAGCAGAGCCCTTTCTTTGATAGTGAAAACTCAAGTCTGTTAAATCCGATATGAGTTTACTTATTGACAACAAAAACTAAGCATCAATGATAAAAAAGAGTCTTTTAACACAAACTCTCATAAGAGAAAGAAACATAAAAACAGAGTAATTTTTTTTTTTTGGCTAGCGAGTGGACTCGGAGGGAGTCTTGGAGACGATGGAAAGCGCGTGCAATCCACTATCAAGCTCCTCTCTGAGCAGATCGTAAACGAGCCTGTGCCTCTTCACCAGATTCATCCCTTCGAATCCTTTCGACACGATCTTCACATTGAAATGCGTCTCTTCGTCTGTTCCTCTGCCTTTCATCCCCGCGTGACCGGCGTGCTGGTACGAGACGTCCTCGATCACCAGCTCCACAGGTTCGAGCTCCTTCTCCAGCTTCTCCCTCATCCTGCTCGCCCGATTCTCCATCATCGCCCCCGAGTTCGATCCGGTTTTGTCCTCAACGCTGCTCATCGTGATTCTACTGTCGCTGAAACCAGTGGAGCTTGAGTGGAAGAATCTAGGGACGGAGGAGGTGAAGAGTGTCGGAGGATTGACCGGCGATTTCAGGGTTGGAGTCCGGTGAAGTCCGGATACGATTATTGACCTAATTGAAGATGACGAAAACATGGCTAATGTGTGAAAGAGCAAAAAT
The DNA here is from genome assembly GCF_000801105.2 of Raphanus sativus. NCBI lineage: Eukaryota > Viridiplantae > Streptophyta > Magnoliopsida > Brassicales > Brassicaceae > Raphanus > Raphanus sativus. Next base: position 24,904,447 of record NC_079518.1, on the reverse strand, counting down.
GTCGCCGTTTATTGGCTTACGCTTCCGAACACCAATTTTCATATATAACAATAATACCCCATATTTCTTAGAATATTTTAAAAGAGCACCCAAAACATTGAAGGTACCTAAATATACCTCCCAAGGTACATTATTATTCTATCGAGAGACAGTGACGTTGTATTCGAGCACACCCTACCACTGCCTGTCGCTGCATCCTCTGAAAGTAGGACCCACATCCGAGTCGGAGCTGACGTGGATCCTCGATCACACTAGTTCGACTTTAGTAGGGACGAGAAGACGCAGGAATTTACAAGAAATGCCCAAACAATGCGTTCAAGTGGGAAGGGGTAGTATCGTAAAGAGCAAGAAACCACTTCCTGGTTTTCGCAATTAATCCGTCTCCGCCGCTGCATCTTTCCTTCTCCTCTCTCTCTCTCTCACTCATACACCACATATATAATATATATACGTTACTATTGATATAAAACTCAGTTTTTTTCTTGTTGTCTGTGCGTGCATCATCGAGTTTAACAGGCAATGCTCGTGTCTCCCTCCTCCCTATCTATCTATCTTGTCTATTTATGGCTGGATTCTAAGGTTTTGTGTACCTAAAGCTTATCATTGATCTGGAAGCTTATTTAATCCCATTCTTTTCCGTGAGTTCTTCTTGTGAAAGTTCACGGTTTTTGATTTATAATGATCTCAATCATTGAACATTTCTTCTTGTTCTGTTTTTTTTTTTTCCTGCATGGATGTGATCCACATATCTCTCTGCCTTTTCCCTCTGTTTGATCTCTCCGTTTTTTCCCCTGGAAACTAACGTTTTTCCCGTTTAGGAGGATCAGCGTTACATGTACAGGACGAATCATGATCGATCATGATTCGTGCAAAACGCATTCCAAGTGTCTGTTTTTTTTTGTTGTTGCTTGCTTTGTGTTGTGCGTTTAAAGGGGATAATTAATGAGTAATCACGGCATTGGCACTTGTGGAATCTACAAAGTTGGATTCTTTTTTGTTTTCTTTGAGGAATTTATTTTGACTGATGATAGCAAAAAAAAAGTAGGCTTCCCTTTTTTTTTGTTCTTCGTTTACTCAACTCCTATATGGGTGGTAGCTTTGAATTCCTTACAGGCGTTTTCATGTCATTTTAAAACGTTACATTTTGGTTTGATGTAGGGAATATATGGCGTCAAAGTTGGCTGTTGATGCGATAGAAACATCCACAAAGGTCCATTTCTCAGGCTTTCATCTAGATTCAGCTAGATCAGACCAGACGGCTGGCTCTGCTGAAGAAGGAGAACAACATGGGCATCCTTTTGTAATCGGTGAGAGATGCTGAAGACAGCTTGCTTTGAAGATAGTTACTAAGGATCGGAAAAAATGTTAATATGATGATGTATGATTCTTTTGTCTTTTTTTTTTCAGGAGTTGCTGGAGGAGCAGCATCCGGGAAAACAACTGTCTGTGATATGATTATGCAGCAACTTCATGATCAGAGAGCCGTTGTTGTCAATCAGGTGATTTATATCATCAGGTTTTTAGTTCTGATAAGTGATCACAAATGGTTGCAAGTCATATAAATATAAATTATGCATTGAGGTTGATCTTGATTTTGCAGGATTCTTTCTACCATAATGTAAATGAAGAGGAGCTTGCAAGAGTTCATGACTACAATTTTGATCATCCTGGTTAGCAACTCTCTTAAAAAAAACTAATGGGTTCTTTAGTCCTGTTCTGTGTTGCTTATCCTTTTTGAATCACCTGCTTGCTTGCTTGTAAGAATGAATTTAGTTTCCCTGTCTTGTAGACGCTTTCGATACTGAGCAACTATTGTGTTCCATGGAGAAGTTAAGAAAAGGGCAAGCAGTAGATATCCCCAACTACGACTTCAAAAGTTACAAGAACAACGTCTTCCCACCAAGAAGGGTAACGTAACGACCTTCTTTTTTTTCTTCTGAAGATTGAACTCATGATGAAGCTATTAGCTCTCCTAGTATTTTTGCCTATCTAAGAGTTATTGCATATACTAATATCTCTCTCTGTTTATGATGATTATATTCGCAGGTGAATCCTTCTGATGTTATAATTCTAGAAGGGATACTCATTTTCCATGACCCTCGTGTTCGAGATTTGATGAACATGAAGATATTTGTAGATGCAGGTCTTTTCCAAACCTTAAACAGATCTAGCCCATATATACATGAGACGCTGGACTTGTGCATTACATGCAGCAAGTGTATATACAACTCATGAAATGGTGATATCAATGCAGATGCTGATGTGCGTTTAGCGAGAAGGATTAAACGAGACACTGTTGAGAAGGGCAGAGATATAGCCACTGTTCTTGACCAGGTTTCAATGTTTGAGCTTTCCTGCATGCATATATAGACAGACAACTCCTTGTTCAATGTTATTTTTGAACTCTTTTCTTTGTGTAACAGTACTCAAAGTTTGTGAAGCCAGCATTTGAGGATTTCATACTCCCAACAAAGAAATACGCTGATATAATAATCCCACGTGGTGGTGATAACCATGTTGCTATTGATTTGATTGTGCAACACATACGCACTAAGCTTGGTCAACATGATCTCTGTAAAATATATCCTAATCTTTATGTCATCCAATCAACTTTTCAGGTTCTTATTTGCTACTCCCTTTCCTTATTATCTGTTTAGTTGACAAACAAAAGGCTGATTCCTTTAGTTTGTGGCAGATACGTGGGATGCACACTCTAATCAGAGACTCCAAAACAACAAAGCATGACTTCATCTTCTACTCTGATAGATTGATTCGTTTGGTAGGTGCAAAGCTAGCTACTAGAGTTGTGTTATTTTACCACGTTCCTTATAATAAATGTTACCTTGCTTGCTAGGTGGTTGAGCACGGCCTAGGGCATCTTCCCTTCACAGAAAAGCAAGTAGTCACTCCCACAGGCAAGCTAATGAAACATTTCTATGCAGAAGAAATCTCAAATTATAGACTGATCGTTTTTTTTTTTTGGTGTTTAGGATCTGTGTATTCGGGTGTAGACTTCTGTAAGAGGCTGTGTGGTGTCTCGGTTATCAGAAGGTAAAGAAACTACTGTAGCAACAAATAAATAATGGTCAAGAGAGACCATATATATATAATTAAAACTCTTTTTACCAAAATATGAAACAGCGGTGAGAGCATGGAGAATGCTTTGAGAGCATGCTGCAAAGGCATCAAGATTGGGAAGATTCTGATTCACAGAGAAGGCGACAACGGTCAGCAGCTTATATACGAGAAGCTACCCTCAGACATTTCGGAAAGGCACGTGCTTTTGCTGGACCCAATCCTTGGGACAGGAAACTCGGCGGTGCAAGCGATAAGGCTGCTGATAAGTAAAGGAGTACCTGAATCCCACATCATATTTCTCAATCTCATATCTGTAAGTTGAAAACATGAACCCCTCAAAACCAACTTTTTGTCTTCTTGTCTCCTCCATAGCTTAAGCAGAGTTACAATGTGTGTTGTTCAGGCACCGCAAGGAGTAAATGTGGTGTGCAAAAGGTTCCCTAGGATAAAGATTGTGACATCTGAGATAGAGATCGGTTTAAACGACGAGTTCAGAGTTGTTCCTGGTATGGGGGAGTTTGGAGACCGCTATTTTGGCACTGATGACGAGTGAGTGAGAGCTTATTAGCACTCACGAGAATCTCAGAGTTGGAAAGTTTTGGAATTCTTGATGATTTTTTTTTTTTGGTTTTGAGCTGTTTATGATCGGATTCACACACAATGTGTATACGAGACACAAAAATTTCCAGTTGAATTTTTATGAAGAAGCCTCTATGCATGTTAAAGAGTACATTTTCTGTTTCTGATTCTGTCCACATGATCCTTCTTTGATTTCTGCTTCTCATTGTAGTAGCTAATCATTATAGGGGCCTTTCATCAAAGTAGTTTTATGTTCATTCTCCGTTCCATCTAGTTAACTCAGAAAATATGGTCTGTTATTTGATTCAGCCTCTAATTTCTTTTCGTAACAGTACTCTTCTAGGTTGGTGACTTAGCTTCTTTGACGCTAGTTATTTTCTTCAATCTCTGTTCTCAAATGGGAAGGTCTTTCCTTGTGTTATATAGTTTTTTTTTTCTCTCTCTCTCTTTCTGTTCTATCATTTCATTGATATAGTTGTTGAGTATAATTAACATTGGTAATTATTGTTGCAGAGTGAAAGTGCAGCTGCATGGAACGGTCAGGGACTTGGCAACCTGCAGGTAAGTCCAATGTACAACTTAGCCCTGCAAGGTCAGCAACTCGGTTTCCCAGTCATGCAGGGTGATCATAAAGGGATCCTGGGAATAAACCCCCACCACCACATCACATCAACTACACACTCACACACCACAACGGCTATGATTGAACCCGTAGGACACCCACACATTGCTTAGCAGCAACCTCAAGCTGATGTTATAATTGTGTCAACAACAACTAATATTCCAACAAGGGGGAGCAGCTATAAAGACACACATCAAACGTGGGCAAAAGGTGATAAAAGCCTGATTTTTTTTTTTGGGTGTGAATACATCATCCCCCGGAAGAATGTAGGTTGACAATTACAAGAGAGAAGATGTGCTTCAAAGTAGCAGACCTTTTTTGCCTTATTTTTTGTTCTTGTGACATTACATAAAGATCCTTATGGATTAGTAAATGTGAAACTGATGATGCCTCTTTTATCTGTATTCCTGAGCTCTTATCAGATATGGACCTGAGCAAATCACTAGCGTTTAGATCTGTTGTAGGCTGGATCCTTTTTCACTTCCCTGCACAGAAAAAAATAAGAAAAACAAAAAAACAAACCTCATCACCACAGTATAATAGACATGGCACCTTTTCTACTTTCTACCTTTTGAGTCAATTTTGATACAGTTAGTTAGTTGTAATTTTGATACAATTTTACTGCACATGGTGCAGGAAAACACCTAGTTCTTGTGAAACCTGAAGAAAAAAGCATATAATTAGCATGAAGGTGCATAATAAGCTAAAGAAGTTCAAACAAGTTGGGTTATGAAGTTACCTTTGATTTTCCCAGCTCGTGCGCGCTAGGTCGACAGCATCTTCTTTAAAAAACCCATATCCAGATAAGCCTTCAGCGTCAGTTCCATAGCGCAGCATCACTGACTAACCTGACTGACATACACAAATGAACGATCTCTAACGGTCAAATGAATGGACGCTGCATTTCTATTTGTTTTACACATTATGAATTTGGTGTCTATCAGTCCAATCATCTAGAATCAAGATACTGATTTTGAGTGACTAAATATGACAAATGTGTAAAGACAAATGAAACTTAACGGACAAATCAATGACTGGACGCTGCATTCTATTTGTTTTACATATTATGAAGATTTAGTGTCTATCAATCCAATAATTTAGAATTTCCCAAAAAAAAAACAGAGAAGAAAGAGGATTCCATACCTTACACTTACACGGCTGAAGAAAGAGCATTCCATTTTTTTACTTCCTGTGAAGTTACAAAACAAAAAAATCTTTGAATTCAAACTATACAATACTATTCCTAACTCCTAAGGTATTTAATTATCATATATGTCATTCAACTTCTTGATTTATTCGACAATAAAGTAGAATATGTAATTTGGTTTGGTAAAATTAGACTTACCATACATTGTTTATTTATTAAAAGCTAAGTCTTAATTGTGATGATAAATATAAAATAAAGTTTTAACTATCATTACTTATTTATTTAGTCTTTCTTGTTTTAACTGTGAAAGTTAAAAAAAAATGGAGAACTGACCTTTTTAATCTTGTAGCCGTCTAGTACTAAAACAAGCCCCTATTTTGCTCTCACTGCTCTGAGAATTTAAACAGAGAATGTTAACGTGTGTAAATGCATTGTTGTGATTTCTTAAGAAACAGAGAATGTTTCTTTACCTGAGATTTAGGGGAAGGGAAGACATTCCAGAATCTTAAAGGTTTTCATCTTCTGCTCCTGTCACGATCGTCTGCCAACAAAATAAAAGTTCACACAAGATGAGTACTATGTGTTATAACGTAAGCAAGTTACATAAAGAAAGTATTAAAAAGACTAACCTGTCCATCTGGTGAAACAACAAGATACAGAACACGGAACGTGTGACCTGTGAGAGTTGCTAACTGTTGGAGAAAAATTACATTTTCAGTTTGTTAAAACTCCGCAAAACTTAACAAGAAACTGAAAATTAACAGGACAGTAACTCTTTACTTTAGACATGGTTGGGTATTTCCAAACGATGATTTGGTTTTGGGAATATCCATGAGTGCTCACAAGCTCATTCACGTTCTTAGACCAAGCCAAATTACACACCTGAAATGTTATTGGTTCAGTTATTTACCATATTCTAGGCATTAATCAAAGCTATAGAGGATAACCAAGTTTTTACCTGACTACTGGTGTCTACGCAACGGATACATCTATCAGCAGTGGAGATGCGGTGACCACGCAATGGCTTTAACCGCTGCTGTGTGCTCACAGTATCTCAAAACCGGTTGTGTTGGATGTTGGTTCCATACAAGAAGCTGCAAGATCACACTACAATCATTAAAGTATTCTCGGAACCACAAATGAAGATTATATATATATATGTTTTACCTTATTGTCGTTACCGCCTGATGCTAGCTCGCGGTTGTCATAAGACCATTTTAAGTCCACAGACTTGGGATATTTGTGACCTGTTAGTTTGCTGACATGATCTTCTTGACACCGTATGTCTCTCTGAAGTATGCTCCTGTCTCTGCTACCAGAGGACAGAACAGATGAGCTCCACGCTAAGGCTCCAAACTCGTAGTCGATGATGACCTTCCATCGTTCTTATTCTCCTGCAGCGCAACGCATCCCAAATCTAGTGGAACAGAGTAAAAAACAGCAAGAGTAAGCATATTATCATAGACTCCAAGAGACAAATGTAGTCTTGTTTCTAACTTTTACCTCTACGTAGTTCACAGGACAAATGCGCATCATCAGGACATTTTGCACACATTCTTCACTAACAGAGACTTCACAAAGATCTCACAACTTTTCCCATAGTAACAAACAAAAAGAGATGAATTTTGTGGAACAGAATCAAGAATCGCAAGTCTCTCAAACACACTAACAATACACGAAACCATCCAAGAAATTCACACTACGTATCTAACAACAAAACATCCAGAGGACCGAAGCAATGGGGGTCAAAGACCAATTCATTTGGATTGTAAAGGAGTGGTAGTGTTAGTTTAAGATGGAATGAAGAAGAATATAATATAGATGGGGGAAAATAATGTTACTTACCGTTACGTTACGGCTAGTAATTATTAATCAAGAGTGTCGTGTCTTTTGGTTTGCCTTTCTCGAAGAACTCAGCAAATGAAACCGCTGATGGCAGCAAAGATAACACATACACTTATCAGAAATGGTAAAAGTAGAAATCACCAGTAAATGAATAAATGCATTACTTACCTGAGCTCCTCCTCCCAGATTCCTCGGGAATATCTCGAGGCGGGTTTAAATTGTGAAATACGAAACTAAAAATGTGGTAGATCTATATTATTAAAACAGAAACATTACAACTTTTTCTAGGTGGATTTTAAAGTTGGTCCTCTTATTATTTTACCTATCTTAACCAATTTTAATATATTTCCTTAAATGACGTTCACTAATAACTATAAACATTCTCTTCTGCATCCTACCTATAATTATAATATAGATGCGTACACAGTACACTTCGTATATTTCCAAATTAAAAACGAAAACTAACATTCACTTTTTTTTGGTAGGTCGAAAACTAACATTCACTAATGACCATACATTTCGTATGTCTCACGAAATGTCATCTATAAACATTAACTTTTTAATTGCCCAATTTTATATTTTATATTTGATATTTTATAGTTTATATAAACACTGTTCTGGGTTTATATAAAATCATCGTTTACTTTTCATTTACTTTTCATTCATAAATAAACCGATATAAGTATACTATGCATAGATATCGGGTTTTTATCCAAAATATAAACTATTTTAAAGTTGTCTAAAATATTTAAAAATATTTAAAAAGTCAAAAGTAAACGTCTAAAGTAGGTAAACAATAATCAAAACACCAAAAATACTTAAAATATATACTTATTTTCTATCCAAATATTCAAGCTAAACCTGTTTTAATTTAAAATTTAGGTATTTTGGCTTACACTACTTAAATTTATATATTTCGAAAAATTTAAAGTATATATAAATTTTGAAAATTTTAAAATAATTTAAACGGGTTATCCGAGGCCAAACCGAACCCAAAAATATCTAAATCGAACCAGAACCAATATTTATAAATACTTGAATAGAGCTGAAATTTTTAAACTCGAAAATCTCAAACTCGAATAGATTTTAATCGAATCCGAGTGGATATCCAAGTACCCATCCCTAACTTAGTAATGTAAAATGATCAAATATTAAAAATACATAATTTAGTATAAATAAATAAAAAGTAAAATAGAAAATTAATACCCGTGCGGTCACACGGGTCATGATCTAGTTGGTTATTATATTACAACTCACTACGGGCCCAAAGGGTGGTATTGGTTAGTATTGGTCTCCATAAGTAGTGTAGCTCGCCATAGGATCAAAGGTTTTGGACACTAGATAAAATGATGTGCTTAGTAGTGTACTATATATCTGATACTGAGGAAAGTCATTGGTTTGATTAAATATTCTGATTAGAAATATAATAACACAATACTAGATTTTGATCCGCGCTTTTGAAGCGCGGAATATTTTACGATGAAAAATTTCACTAATAATTTAACAAATATTTTGGTTATTTTTAAAGAGTGTGTATTTAAAATATTTTTGCATTTAAATCAGTATTCTTAAATTCAACCCGATTGTGATTATACCGGTTAATCCGGAGATGTGACAATTCAATTTATGTTTTTAAAATATTCATATTAAAAAATCACTAAAACCCGAGACTAACCGATTGAACTGATGGATGACCGATATCTAATCTAGTTGGATTTAAATTGTAATAGTTTCATAATTTGTAATCTTATAATCGAAATTTTAAAGTTCACTATTTTGCAATTTATGAAATTATGACGTTTCTACAAAATTTTAAAGAGAAAATGATAGATATAAAAAAACTAAGATTAATTATTGTATTATTTGGAAATATTGATAGTAATATAAAAAATATATTGTTTGGAAACATTGATAGTAGTATAAAGAAATAAGTATATTGTTTGGAAATATGGATAGTACTATAAAGAAAGGAATATTAGTGACTTAATGTATGTTTAACTATAAAGTATAAAAGTGTATTTAATTTAAAAACTTACAAAATAAATGTTAGGTCCAACAGAATGTTTCTGTTTTAATAAGATAGATACAAAGATCATCATAACATGAGGAGTTCTAAGCAGTAGTAGAATTTATGGTTTCAAAAAAGGGTACAACTGTACACGGCTTCATCTCGTACACTACCAGTCCATCCATCTGCTCCTCTGCTACAACGGTCCCTCCTTCAACAGAGAAGCCGGCATGTTCCAACCAAAATGGTTTTCTTGCTTCTAACAAAGGCGAGCCCTTTGCAGAGGCTCCACATTCATCTCCCATGTTGAGAGCACAGGTACTCCAAGTGAAATAATGTACTGAATAAATACTGGATCTTTCCTTATTTAAATTATGTTATGTGTTTCCTTTTGAGAAAATATATAGCTAGTGAAAGAAACAAAAAGCTGATATGTATAGATAAAGTGTGAATTACACATGTAGCACACAGTTGGATATGGTGGCACATGTTATCTACCCAACATCATTCATCAACATTGTCTATTTAATGGCTGAGTTCAAGAGAACAATCCCTCGCTTTTCTTCACATAAGTTGAAAATACTATTGATAGCCAATGCAAGCACAATGTGCAGAAAATATTTTTTATTCAATGTATATTTAGTAATATATATGTATATATATAAAAATTACAATTTTGAAATATTCTTTAATTTATATCTTTTTGTTAAAATATATTAAATCAAATTTTGTAATGTAAGAAAAAGTTTTGTTAAGTGTATAATTATCAAAACATAAAACTAAATAATTTTCTAAAATTTATGGATATTAAAAATAAACTATAGTATTGGATTAGAAAATTACATTTAGAAACTGTATAATTTTGAAAAATTGTTTTAGTAATAATAATTATAAAATAGAATTAAATTTTGAAAATTCCAAAATAATATTATATTTATATTTATAACATTATATTATTTATTGCTATATTAATGATGATCTATGAGTTATTACCATATTTTATAAACTTACTAAAAATACAAATCAATAATAAATGTAAATGTCCATGTCACTATTTAAAAAATTATTCTTAAAAATGTATAGTATTTTGAAGAATTGTTTTTGTAATTAAAATTATAAAAATATAGCTAAATAATATTTCGAAATTTTAATTATTATTATATTTCTATTTAATTTATTATTTACCATATTTTAAAAACTTATCTTAAATATAAATCAATATTAAATGTAAATATGTCATTATGATCTATAAGTTATTACCATATTTTAAAAAATTATCTTAAATATAAATCAACACTAAATGTAAATATCCATATCATAATTTACTTCAAGCCATATCATCAATGTTAGTGTGCCATGTCATAATTTTTTTTTCAAAATTAATATGGTGATGACACATGTCAAAATCACTTCTCAAATATAGACTAGATATATATATATATCTTTTGTTTGACTAAAATATATATATATATATATATATATATCTTTTCTTAATAGCAAATATATCATATTGTCGTAAATTCCTATTATTAACAATAATAAATCTATGCACACAAAAGTTATACTTCTATATAATATATATAATGATAAATTCACCACCTAGACTAAATTAAATTTGGTTGTATATATCTATATGTGTTTTATTTAAAATTTTGTGGCTAAAATTAATAGAATAGAAATATATTGGAGAAATGAATATCATCATTTCGAAGGGTAAAAGATTTCCGTATGCCGGATGTTAGGTCGAATTTTAGAAGCATTTTAGAAGAAGAATAGGATAACGGAATATGGGAATATGTTGTGAATCTAGATTATTTTTCTTGTTCTTTTTTTTTTGTTCAAACTTCTACTTTCATTAATTAAACTTAAGATGGGCTCAGAGCACAAAGGGCCTCCTTTGCCAAAGAGTCTGCTACAACATTTGAACATCTAGGAATAAACTTGAATGCGATGGAATTAAAAGCGGTGGTTAGCGAGTAAATTTCTCGAAGGATGGTAAAGATCTCCAGCTTCAGTTCTTTCTTATTGATGGTATTCATGAGTACTTGAGAATCTGAGAAGATGGTGATTGAATCAAGCTTGCGAGAGAGAGCTGAGTTTATGGCAGCAAGAATTGCCAAAGATTCAGCCATAAGAGGCGACTCGACGCAGAGTGATGTCGCTGAAAGGGGGGTTGTGGAAGCCAGATCATCAATGATCCAACCAAATCCTGCATGTCCAGAGACTGGATTCCATGCTGCATCCGTGCAGATTGAGATTCCATGGAGTCGAGGGTTTGGTTCGATTGTGATCAAAGGTTTCGCTTTTGGTGGAGGTGAGGGGATCTGTGCCAGCATCCATTCTCTGGCCTCCAAGGTAGCCTTTAAGATTGTTTCCTCCGGTGTGAAGCTTCTTTTCTGGAAAATCAATTGATTTCGAGAAATCCACAGGTTCCAGACTATCCAGGATGCTAGCGTACCTGAGTCAGTTCCTATCGGTGGTAAAGGCGTGATCTTCCTGGCGATTTCCCATCCCAGGAGAGTGTTTGTGATCGTCTCTGGTCTTATCGTGCCTGCAGTTGGTGCTAGCTCCCAAACTCGAGACGCATAAGGACAGGTGAACAGCACGTGAGATACGGTTTCTATTTCTCTACAGCGGGGGCAGAGAGGAGAGACAGGTTTGTTCCTGATCGCAAATTGTTCTCCCACAGATAGCGCACCATGTATGGATTTCCAAATAAATAGCTTAACTTTTTCTGCTGTTTTGATTCTCCAGACGTTTGCAAGCCAATCTGTAGAGGGATTAGCGGGTTGTTGGCTAGTTTGTTCGGCCTCCTCTGTTAGCGTCAGGTATCCCGATCTTGTGGAGTAGTCTCATGTGGGGTTTTTGAGCCATGCTAACTCATCAGCATTCCCCATTTTGCTTGGTCTTAACCTGAGAATCTTGTCCTTGTGGAACGGTACAATTAGATTTATCTTCTCCAAATCTCATTCCAGTGTATCAGCATGTAAAAGGTCTGAAACTTTTATGTCCTTGAATCTTTCAGGTGCAGGGCCCATTGGTCTTTCTTGTTCGCAGTGGGATAGCCAGGGGTCTTTCCACACGCTTATCTCCGTTCCCGTTCCAACCATCCATCATATCTTTCATGAGGTCTCTTCCTATAAGAACACTTCGCCAGACATGGGAGGCTCCTGTGGGTGTCTTGCACTTTAGGAATGGCTCCGCATTGCAGTATTTGCCTAAGAGACAACGTGCAAGGAGACAGTTGGGGTTCTTCAGGATTCGCCAGCCTATCTTTGCGAGGAGGGCATCATTTGTCATGGTAAGGTCCTTGAAACCAAGACCACCTATCTTTTTTGGCTTAGCCATTTTTCCCACGAGATCCATGACATTTTCTTTTGATCTGGATCAGCATCCCACCAGAAGCGTGTCATGGCCGATTGGATGTTTTGGCATAGGCTTTGAGGGAACTTAAAGTGTGACATACTGTGGGATGGCATCGCAGCTAGGACGCTCTTTATCATTATCATCTTTCCTGCTGAAGAGAGGAATTTTGAAGACCAGCTTCGAGCTCTCTGCTGGACTTTGCACACTACTGATGCAAATATATCTTTTTTCTTCCTGCCAAATTCTTCAGGGAGACTAAGGTACTTTCCCATTCCTCCCTCCTTCTCAATTCCAAGAGTAGCTTTCATCTGATCTCGAGTTGCTTGGCCCGTTCTCTTAGAGAAAAAAATTGACGATTTCTGTTTATTTATCAGTTGCCCCGATACTGATTCATAGGTTGTTAGGATAGCTTTAAGAGACTCAGCATTCTTTTTTGATGTCTTGCAGAAAAGCATTGTATCATCTGCGAAGAAGAGATGATTGATGCTAGGGCTGTTTGTGGCTATGGCAATTCCTTTGAGCAGATCTTCTTCATAAGCCTTAGCGCATAAATCAGAGAGCACCTCACTGCAAAGGATGAAGAGGTAATGGAGACAAGGGGTCTCCTTGCCTAATACCTCTCCCTGGTTTCACTTCTCCTCTCGATGCACCATTGATGATGAAAGTATAGCTGACAGAGGTAATGCACTGCATAATTCATTGGATAACCTTCGGGTGGAAGTTCATTTTCTCCATTAATTTTTGTATGAACTCCCATTCTAGCCTGTCGTAGGCTTTACTCATATTGGTCTTTACGGCCATTGAGCATTTTTTTCCGCTTTTGATGATTTTAGATAATGCAATACTTCATGAGTAATTAGCACATTGTCTGATATAAGTAGAAAACCGACAAAAAAAATAATAGTAATAAAGAAAGGAGATAAGGCAAGGAAGATGGTTGACGATCATGCATGTGTCATATGAGGTGGTGCACTTGGGAATGAATGAGGTTCGTGTGTTTGACGGAAGAAGAAGAAGGTAAATTAAATCATAAAAGTATTCTACCAGTGACTCATGGCATCACTAATTCGTTAACACGTAACAAATTACATCATATAAATTTGTATAATGATCTCTATAAAATCTTTATTGTCGCTAGTTGACCCAATATTTATTTTTTGCATATTTCTTCCATTTGTTAGTAAAGTATATTTTGTATTATATGTGAACTGAAATAAATATGATTATATTTTATGGTTTAATTTGGTGTGTATTTACAATTTCATATGTATAAATAAGATATATATAAAAATATACAAAAAATTCATCTCCGAGTACTTTCCAATTTTTTCTGATTTTTCAATAAATCGTTAGGCCCATATGTGCCGCACGCGTAGCGCTTAGCAAGTTTCTGAACAAAGAGAAGAACTAACACATGACATTTAGTCAAAAAAAAAAAAAAAACTAACACATGACGATGTTTGGTTGAATCTCCCTTTACGATATTCTTAAAATAATGTGTGTTTGTTATTTATTTGATAAAACATTGAATGGTGGGTGCACGCATCTTGTTCTTTTCTTTGTTGCATTCTTAAGCCAACTAAGTATAAGTAGATTTTCAAAGAACAAATATTTTGAAAGAGGATGACATAAACGATTATTAACTTAACTATATGCATCGTGTTAATTAATTAAAATCATAGTTTTAATTGATTAATAATTGACATTGTATTAAGTAGTGCGTATGTATTGGATATTAAAAAAATCAAATTCGAAAGAACAAAGATTCCATGATATTCTCAAATTTCGGAGTTTTCCTTTAATAATCTTTATGAATTTATTATAATCATCATGGTAAATTAGTTAAATCCCAAGAATTTATTCTTCGATGGATTAATATTTAAACAATCAACGGTGAATGCCTTTATTTCCAAGCATGTGCAAAAATGTCATTAAATTACGTAGATTAATTGTGGGAAAGAATATATTTTAGTGGAATAAAAAATAAGTAAAGTTTGAGGAAAATGGGAAAGCATTACTAATGCTTTTTTCTGTAAGCATTACTAATAATGCTAAAATTTATTTGAAATTGCAGAGAAAATGGTAAAAGAGGCATGCGAAGAAAATAAGTAAATGTTTAATTAGTAATATATATCTATTTATATAAAAGTTCTGCATCTCTTTTGCTTCTTCTTCCTATTTATTAGAACAGAAGAGATGGTTATGTTTCTAACTCACTGAAGAGGAATGAAGGCTTAAAAAGAAGGAAGACATAACTTAAGAGTTTCTTCTCTCTCACTCTCTCAGAAGTGTTCACTTTATTTTTTTAAAAATTTCTTTATTTCTATCACTTCACTTCTTTGAGAGGAACTATTAAGATCAGAGATTTAGCGTCTCTTTAGATTTTTATTTTCTTTCACATCTGAGCTGAGAGATCTCTAGAGAGAGAGAGAGAAAAAATGGGCACTACTAGTGAGGAAGCAGTCAAGCAATTGCGTACATTAATGGAAGATGGTCTCTGCTTGTTTCGGTTTCTCATGTTCTAAGCTTTACTTTGTTCTAAGATCCTAATGTATTTAAAACTAATTTTCTCTCTTTTCTTTTTTTTTCTTTCTGGTAATGACTAGTTGATGATGAATCACTGAGGGAGTCGTATCGGGTTAGTAATTTCACTTGCTTTCTCCTCAAGAATGATTAAACTCCAATATCTTTGGCTTAATGAACCCCCCAAGATTTGGTATTTTGGGGATCGGTTTTCTATAAACACAGTTTCTTTGTTTTCAATTGGAAGCAAATCTTGTGGCTCTAAGTTGATCTGGATCTATATTTTGAGTCAGGCTGCTCTAAAGTTGTTTGCATTTTGTTTATTCAATATGATCCAAATGTTGTTGGATGGATCTGTGGGAGTTGTTGTAATAGTCAGAAGATTATTGGGTTGATCCAGAGTTTTCAGTTGGATCTTTTACCAACTTGTAGCTTCAGAAAAGACAAATGATTAATAATAAAAAATGTTGTGTGTTGCAGAACGTTCATCAAGGGTATCCAACAGAGACCTTGTTGCGCTTCCTTAAGGCCAGGGATTATAATGTCCACAAAGCTCACAAAATGGTCGGTTTCAGTCTCCCTTTTTGCTGCTTTCTTTCTTCTTCCTCTTATCAGCCTTTTTTTTTTAAACTAATGATTTGCAAGTTTGTTGCAGTTGCTCGACTGTTTGGAATGGAGGACTCAAAACGAGATTGACAATATACTCACCGTGAGTTTTGTGCTCTTGTTTTCTGTTTCTAAGAACCCTTTCATCTCATCCTGTAATTGTTAATTATTTTTTTGTTTGTTCTGCAGAAACCAATCGTTCCTGTTGAGCTGTACAGAGGAATCAGAGACTCTCAGCTTGTCGGTCTCTCTGGTTATTCAAAAGAGGTAAACTTACTTCTACTAGTTTGACTTTCTTTCTTTGACCTTTTGACTTTTTTTCTAATGAGCATG
The DNA here is from genome assembly GCF_000801105.2 of Raphanus sativus. Taxonomy (NCBI): domain Eukaryota; kingdom Viridiplantae; phylum Streptophyta; class Magnoliopsida; order Brassicales; family Brassicaceae; genus Raphanus; species Raphanus sativus. The sequence goes on along the minus strand of NC_079518.1, from coordinate 24,888,340 downwards.
TTTGTTTCCAACTAGCTAAGTTTTTTTGTTTTGTTTTGTTTATAGGGTCTCCCTGTCATTGCCATTGGTGTTGGGCTTAGCACATATGACAAAGCCTCTGTAAGCATCTCTATATTCCTTAGAAGACTTCATACGAAGTTCAAACTCTTGACCATAGCTTTCTTCTGATCCTTCATCTAGGTTCATTACTATATACAGTCTCACATTCAAATGAATGAGTACCGTGATCGAGTTGTATTGGTCAGTCCAAAACTCTACTCTGTTTACCTTCTTTTTTTTTCTTTCTCCTACTCCTTCTCTAGTTGCATAATGCCTTTTCTTTTCTGTAGCCATCTGCTACAAAGAAACAAGGTCGACCAATCTGCACCTGTTTGAAAATTTTAGATATGTCTGGTCTGAAACTTTCAGCATTAAGTCAAATCAAGGTAATGAATCTAATATTTCTTTATTTTACTAATTTACATTTTCTTGCTTATGGTTAATAACTTGTATTTCTTTTTTCCATTTGTTTGGCGCAGTTGATGACAGCTATAACCACAATTGACGATTTAAACTATCCAGAGAAGACAGACACATATTACATTGTCAACGTCCCCTACATATTTTCTGCCTGCTGGAAAACCATTAAGCCTCTGTTGCAAGAGAGAACCAAGAAGAAGATTCAAGTTCTCAAAGGCTGCGGTAAAGATGAGTTGCTCAAGGTAACGCAGCTATTGAACAAACTCATTTCCCCACCAGCAAGTCATGTTAACTCTTGTGCAACCTAAATGCAGGTAATGGACTACGAGTCTCTCCCACATTTCTGTAGAAGGGAAGGGTCTGGGTCTGGGTCTGGTAGACATATCTCTGAAGGAACAGTAGACAGTTGTTTCTCTTTGGACCACTATTTCCACCAAGAGCTTTACAACTATGTCCATCAACAGGCTTTGGTTAAAGCGTCGAGTGCTCCCATCAGGCATGGTTCTGTCCACGTTAGGTTCCCTGAACCAGACACGGAAGGCACCAAAATATTCGACAGCTTAGAATCTGAGTTCCAAAAGCTTGGAAATGACCAGAAGGCCTGATTTTTTTTCTGGTTATGAGCAAAAGTATTTTAAGATAAAAAATCACCTCTACTTGTTGAGCATCACAAACAAGACTGTATTTACTAGATCTGCTTGCATCAGCTAAATGCAGGTTTTGTTGGAAAGAAAAAAGAGAGGAAAACACACAATTTCCCCAGGAATGGATCTTTATGTTCATTTGCACATAGAGAAAAAGTTTTTTATTTTTATATAATATACAACTCATTTTCTATTTTTGCTTATACTGACAAGCTTATTCTTGCACTGTCTGCTTCACATTTTAAAAGACTACAAAATCTGCACTCGTTCTTGATTTCCCTCTCCAGCAAAAGATTCCACCACCACTCAATTTGTAATGTATTCAGATAAATACACAATGGCCAGCAGTTGTTTATTATATATATATAGAGAGAGAGAATACAAACTTCTGTGTCTGCTTCATACTGGTTCATCTTGTTTGTTAGCGGTCCACTAGTAAGTATCTCAGTGTTGTTGAAAGTAACCATTAATTGTTGCAGTCTTGCAGAGACCTTTGTTAGCCAGCCACAGCATCATGGTGGTGTTTCTTGATTTCCATACATCACTCTCCCAAGATTTAGATACCTTTGGACTATTCAGCAACAAACCATATGCTAAAGTCTCAAACATCAGCTTCTATCTTTTTCTATCTCATTCTATATTTTGATATTTTCACTAAAACAACAGCCTCCACTAATTCTCTCTACATATACCACCAACACAAGAAGAGACGTTTCCCTCTTATCTTTTACCCCTTCCACTCATCTCTCAACTACAACGATGAGAAAAGAAGACAACCGGTTTAGAACGGTTCAGGAAGACGAACCGCTTTTTGTCACCGGGAGGAGAACCGGAAGAGTGATAGCGTACCGGGTATTCTCAGCCTCGGTTTTCTTTTGCATCTGTTGGATTTGGCTCTATAGAGTGACCGCACCGGTAGAGATTGATGATAACCGGACCGGTTTTGCTCGATTCGCCTGGTCGGTTATGCTACTCACAGAGATTTGGTTCGGTCTGTATTGGATAGTCTTACAATCTCCCCGCTTGAACCCGGTTTGGCGGTTCACCTTCACCGATAGACTATCCCGGAGGTACGGCAACGATCTCCCTAGGCTCGACGTTTTCGTCTGCACGGCGGATCCGGTGATAGAGCCGCCGTTGATGGTGGTCAACACAGTTTTATCCGTAGCGGCTCTCGATTACCCACCGGAGAAACTTGCGGTGTATCTCTCGGACGACGGTGGTTCCGAGCTCACGTTCTATGCTCTTGCGGAGGCAGCTGAGTTTGCTAAAGTTTGGGTACCTTATTGCAAAAGATTCGACGTTGAACCGAGATCCCCTGCTGCTTACTTGTCTCGCAAGGCAAGTGGTCTTGATTCAGCTGAAACAGAGGAAGTAGTTAGGTTGTATCAAGAAATGGCGGTGAGGATTGAAACGGCGGCGAGGCTCGGGATTATACCAGATGAGGCGCGTTTGAAGTATGGTGAGGGGTTCTCGCAGTGGGACTCTGACGCTACTCGCAGAAACCATGGAACCATTCTCCAAGTAAGTAATATGTGTTGTGTAAGAAAACTTCAGCAACCTAACTGAATCTTTGTTTAATCAGATTTTGGTAGATGGAAGAAAAGAGAATACGGTAACGGTACCAACGTTGGTGTATCTATCGAGAGAGAAAAGACCAGAGCATCATCATCACTTCAAGGCTGGAGCCATGAACGCTTTGGTAATGTTTTTACTTGTTCCACAAGCCATCTCTTATTGTGACACCGTTTTTTTTTTGTTCTTTCCTCTGACAGATAAGGGTGTCTTCGAAGATCACATGTGGGAGAATCATATTAAACTTGGACTGTGATATGTACTCAAACAACTCAAAGTCCGCACGCGACGCACTATGCATTCTCCTTGATGAGAAAGAGGGGAAAGAGATTGCTTTCGTGCAGTTCCCGCAGTGTTTTGAGAACCTTACCAAGAATGATTTGTATGCAAGTATGATGCGAGTAGGATATGATGTAAGTTTGTAGATAGAGACACAACATTGTGACATATTATTATTATTTCTGCTTGCTTATAAAATAAGCTTTAATGTTTTTAATATGAAAAAAAAGGTGGAGTTTAATGGATTGGATGGAAATGGCGGTCCATTATACATTGGAACTGGCTGCTTTCACAGAAGAGATGTCATCTGCGGAAGAAAGTATGGAGAGGCAGAAGTAGAAGAAGAATCTGAGGATATTTCAGAGACTGAGATGATTAAGGCTCTCGCGAGCTGCACTTATGAAGAAAACTCCCAATGGGGAAAGGAGGTAAAGCTGTGATTCAATACGATATGTTTCTTGAGCTGGAAGCAAACTGGTTCTCATTCATTCATTCATTCAAAAACTAAAGTAAAAAGCATGTTTGTTTGAATGGTCAGATGGGTGTGAAATATGGTTGCCCTGTTGAGGATGTGATTACCGGTTTAGAGATTCAGTGCCGGGGATGGGAATCAGCATACTTGAACCCCAAAAATAAAGCTTTCGTGGGTGTGGCGCCGACCAATTTGCATCAAATGCTTGTGCAGCATAGGAGATGGTCAGAGGGTGACTTTCAGGTTCTGCTTTCAGAATATAGTCCGGTTTGGTATGGCCAAGGAAAGATCGGTTTAGGACTGATTCTTGGTTACTGTTGCTATTGCCTTTGGGCTCCAAGTTCAGTACCGGTGCTTCTTTACTCTCTTTTTACTTCTCTCTCTCTCCTCAAAGGCATTCCTCTGTTTCCAAAGGTAAAAAAAAATAATAGCTTTACTCTGTTTTTTTTTGTTTAAATGTTGGGGAAAAAAAACACTCTGATCTTTGCAGGTCTGGAGCTGGTGGTTTATCCCGTTTGGGTACGTGACTATTGCAGCTAATGCTTATAACCTAGCCGAGTTCTTGTGGTGTGGAGGAACGTTACGTGGGTGGTGGAACGAGCAAAGGGTGTGGCTTTATAGAAGAACAAGCTCGTTTCTTTTCGGACTCGTAGACACGATTAAAAAGAAGCTTGGGGTTTCGGAGTCTGCGTTTGTGATCACAGCCAAAGTTGCAGAAGAGGAGGCGGCTGAGAGGTACGAGAAAGAGGTGATGGAGTTTGGAGTGGAATCTCCCATGTTTCTCCTCCTCGGAACACTCGGGATGCTTAATCTTTTCTGCTTCGTTGCTGCGATGGCGATCACTTGTAGAGAGGCTGGAGGAGATATACAGACAATGGGTTTGCAGTTTTTGATAACAGGAGTACTTGTGGTACTAAACTGGCCTTTATATGAAGGCATGCTGTTGAGGAGAGACAAAGGGAAGATGCCCATGACCGTAACAGTTAAATCGTTTGTCTTAGCTTTATCTGCTTGCACTTGTGTTGCATTTTTGTAAAGAAAGACAGAACCAATGTAGTATTTCAAATACTGGGCAGCCACTGTATGTTTCTCTTATTTTTTTTTATTTTGCCACTAAAATGGAGAGTTTGCAAAAGCATGTTTTATATTTAGAAGCTTTTTGCAATAAAGAGTCCATGTCCAACTATATCCCATTAGACATTTAATTTTGACTATTTTAAAATATTTTGGAAAATTTCCAAATATCTTATATATTTTAGATATTTAATATTATATCTAAAAATAATTAATATATATATTATATAAATCTGTTTCGGATACTCAAATACTTAGGTTTAAGTCGGATATGGTTTCGGTTCTCTAAATACCAAATTTTAAACTCATTCGAATATTTAAAAAGTTTATGTTTTGATTCAATATTATATTTCAGATCGGACTTTAGTTCAATTCCTTGGATTCTCATTTTTCACACATCCATGGTTTGATCTCTTACGTCTATGTAAATCCAATTATATATTTATATGGTATGAGAATTATGTTCTATATTTATGAAATAATTTATTTAAACATTTTCATTGTAAATATTAGTTTCATAGGAAATATTAGTATAATTTCACTTAGTAATTTATCACCTCTTTTATCACACTTACATAGGTCTTCTATCAATCTATCTTATTAAAAAATAGGAAAAATTTGTATTTATATGTTGGAAACAACAATATCAATACAATTTAAACACATTATTTTAATTGTGCAGTTTAGAAATATATAAATATACCACTCTAAATATAAAGAAATAAATAGTCATTTTTTACATGACATTACTACATGACATTACTAAAATAAATCATGAAAATAAGCGCGAATAGATAAAAATTTATTTAACTTTTTTTGGGAATATTTTGGAATCATGTCCTTCTTTTCAAGTATGAATTTCTTACAGTTTTTGATGCACATTCTTTACATAATGGATTCAGTCCAATACATATATAATTCAATATCCCTTTGTTTATTTGAAGGTACTTGTTGGGCTTGCTTCAAGGAGAGGTTTGTCTGAAACTCTTGTAATTGCAGACAGATTTGATCCTCTTGTTGCCAACTTATCAACTCTCCAATGCTTGTAGGTTTGATTGACAAAGTAGATTCCACCGGTGGATTACAAAACCTCGAGCATATAAGGAGTTTTATGATTAATTGGGGTGTTGTTTTAGAAGAAGATTGTGACTGCCCTCAGTCAGCCTTAGAATGAAAAAGGGATTCATTTAATTAATCCAAACCGGTTCTGTGTACCAACAAAAAAAAAGCCAAGGTTATATACTAAATATCTACTTTTATAATTAAATTTATTTAATGTGTTTTTTATATTGTGGTATCCTAAATTTTGTTTCTTATAATATATTTATTCGCACGTTTAAAGTTAAAGATCTCATCATTCTAAAAGAGGTAGATGAAGAAAAAACCCATGTGTTTGGTCAATTTGGGACATGTCGCCGTTACTATAGATGTGCACACATCCTTTAGTACCTTCAAAGGGGTTAGCATGTATAATCATTTATTTTGTGACGTTTTAAATTTACATGCAATCTATATTCACCTTTTTTTTACAACAAACAAAAACAGACTCATCTAAGATTTTGCAAACTATAAAGGTAATTCCGCATTCATATGAACAACATACGACAATTGTTATTTAACACTGCATGCAAGACTATCTGTCCTTGTATTTTGCGTCTATGATATATGAATGAGCTCTGAGTGATTTAAACTTTCTTTCAATATTGTGATATCTTTAAAGTAACTTACAAAAGCAGGTCATTTTCTGTAAACTATAAAGGTAAATCCGCATCCATATGAACAACATACGACGATTGTTACCTAACATTGCGTACAAGACTATCCGCCCTTGTATTTTGCGTCTATGATATATGAATGAGCTTTGAGTGATTGAATCTCTCTTTCAATATTCTGATATCTTTCAAGTAACTTACAAAAGCAGGTCATTCTTCTTGTTCTGAATCATCTTCACTAACTGAAAACAATCTGTTGCAAACATAACATGATAATGTTTTAAGTTCCTCATATATTTCATTGCCCAAATGAGGGCTTCGATTTCTGAATAATGTGGTGATAAACTTGCTCTTGTGTTTCTTGCACCCATTAATCCATCATAACCTTTAAGAGTACTAAACCAACCTTGGCTAGAGTGAATATTCACCTTTTATTTTATTTATGAAAACAGAATGGTATCTACACGGGACCAACGAATGTGTCGCAAACTGGACAAACACATGTTATTAGTGTACAGATACCGGACTGACAAATTGACAGGAATCCATTATTGGTGAGAGTTTAGAATTCAGCAGGAATCGTTTTAAGTTTTTAGATGAGACCGCATTATCTACTATAATTATTTATAAGCTTTACTAAACATTGCAATTTTTTTATTGTATCGTCCACTATCAATAAGCCATTGATAAGAGTATTATGGAACAATATCAGAATTAGTTAAACTAGAGACCTGAGGATGGGAGGGTATAACTATTGTTAAATATTTTGCAGGACTTGATCAAATATAAGGATTTGAATGCAGTGCAGTACAAAATGCAGAATATATGCAATTTAATTACTATGCAGATTGTTTTGTATTTTTTATCCATTCAACTAATTTATTGTAGAAGAAAAATAAATAATATAATAATACATATCTGCATGCAGTTTTGAGGATACACATTCTTTACATAAAGGGTTTAATCCAATATATATAAAACTCAATATCCCTATGTTTATTTGAAGGTACTTGCAGGGCCGGCATAGAGGGGAAGCCACCCAAGCCAAAGATTGGGGCATCCAAATTATGGGGCATATTTTTCAAATTTTTTCTTATTAGTATTGATAAATAAATAAATTTTATGGATTCTTTTGTTAAAATATTACTTATTAGGCATTTTTAGTTAGAATAAGATTTGTTGGACTTATCATCCAAATTAATGGGACATATTTTTCAAAAACAAATTTACTAGTATTGATAAATAAATAATTTTTTTGGGTTCCTTTGTTAAAATATTACTTATTAGGCATCTTTAGTTAGAATAAGATTTTTTGGACTTCTCATCCAAATTAATGGGGCATATTTTTCAAAAAAAATTAGTATTGATAAATAAATAAATTTTGTGGGTTCTTTTATTAAAATAATACTTATTAGGCATTTTTAGTTAGAATAAGATTTGTTGCACTTTTCAACAATATTTATGAATTTGTTAAGAATTAAATATATAAGTAAACTTTTATTACGATAGTTCAAACCCTAATTAAAATTCAGAAACAAAACAGTTGCTATAGAAGTCTAATGGATGATTTTGTAGGAAAAAATGCAAAAAGATCTATATTTCAACATTAAGTGTTCTTAATATCAATGTTTGTAGTAGATTATGACATTTGATTTTTCTAAATAAAAAAATATGTTGTTTTTTATACTGTTTTGTGGTTTTGATAAATTATGTATAAGGTGTTACAAAAAAAAATTATGCGCAATGTGCTGACAAAAAAATTATGCATACCGGCATAATTTTAAATTTGGATTGGGGCAATATAAAAGATTAGTCCGGCACTGGGTACTTGTTGGACGATTGCTTCAACGAGAGGCTTGTCTGCAAGTCTTGTAATTGCATACAGATTAATCGGTTTGAAAATATTGATCAAATAGAGACTATTATAAAATCTATATATAAGTATACTAAAATATCTGAAATAATCAGTTTCTTTAGTTTATTTGGTTTAATCGCTTACTATACTGTACCATACCCATATACAACGGTTTCTTAAAAAATTGGTTTATATGATATTACGAAATTAAGATTATTTTCACTATTTATGTTTGGTTTGGTTTTACTGGATTGAATATACTATCGTTATTTTGTTAATGTTTTATAGTTGTTTTTTTAATAATCACTTCATTGCTACATAATTTCTTTTCATTTCATATACAATATGTGTAATTTCAAATTCAAATTTTATAATTTAATTATTAATATATAAAAGATTATGATCCAAAAGCTACATCACATTAATAAAACTATGAAATAGAAAAACATAATTTAACAAATTTATTATGGATATGAATATTAAAGTTTTACAATTTGTAGTAATTTAAAATTTGTATCTAATTAAATTATTACTTTTTTATAAAAGTAAACATTAGAATTTAAAATTATAAAATTTATAGATATATTAATTAATCCGCAAAAGGTGCGGAACATCAACTAGTTAACAAATAATAAAATAAACAAACCGAGTTGGAAACAGCATAAGCCTGTATCCAAACAGAGCAATTGGGTTTATTTTGATTTTTTTTTGTGTTTCTACTAAACAGAGACAGACGAATTAGGGTTTATTTTTAGCATTTGTGGGAGATCATTTCAAAACCCTACTTCAACCCCTCGGTGAAAAAGACGGCGAAATCAGGAAATGGCTTCTTCGATTGCAATTAGATCTCATCATCGCCTGGTGCCAAGTTTAGTTAAGCAGCTTCGATCTCGCAACCCAAGGAGGCTGTTATCTACGGAAGCTTCTTCGAAGGTCTCCTCAGGCCAGCAGCAGCAGCAGCAGCAGCAGTCGCTCTTTTCTTCTGATTTCCCACCGCCAGATCAGTTTCCTCCTCCTGAGGCTGCTGCTGCGGCCGCGGGGGAGGCGCTGGGGAAGGAGAGGAAAGGTCTAAAGTATTTAAGTAACGGACTCATCTGGGCAATCACTGGTGCTACCGCTGCTGTTGGTTACACTAGCTATGGTCTCCCTTCCCTTCCCTTCTTCTTCTACTCAAGATTTGCTTTTTTTTTAATAGCCATATATGTCGTCTTACTCTCAACTGTTGCAATCGATCTCAGATCTCTCATGCATAGATAGATTCTTCTTGTTTCATTTCGTTTGTGCAGCTTACACATTGGATGAAGTGAATGAAAAGACTAAGGCCTTCCGCGAATCAGCTCTGAAGCCACCTCCTCCTCCTCCTCTTGATTCTTCCTCCTCCGCCATTGATGTGAGTTGTTACAGCTTCTTTGTTTCTTCTTGACAATTCATTCTCCTTTGTCCATGTTTCTTCTATTAAGCTTCTCTGAATGATTTACTCTCATCCCCTTTGCAGAAATATCAGGCAATCTTGTACTCTGCTGCCATCAAAGGTATTATGCTTTTGCCTATCTCATCTATGTCATAACTACTAGTAGTAGTACTAGTGGTATCTCTTTAATTTAAAAAAAGCATAGCATGACTTGGGAATTATCTTCAGTTCCTGCAAGAGCCATCGAAATGTATTTGGAGCTTAGGGAACGCGTTGAGGAACATGTTAAAGTATGTTCCTTCTTTTCACGCAAATATTCTTCTTCTTTTCTTCCTCATTCTCTATTAACTTTCTTATTTCTTTTTTTTTTATAGGGCTTTACAGAACCTCTCTCGGAGAAGCTTCTTCCTGATCTGCATCCCGCTGAACAGAATGTTATCTACACTCTCGTTCTTGATTTGAATGAGACTCTGCTTTACACTGACTGGAAGGTAGGTAATTCTATTGCCTACTTACTGATTACCACCAAATTTATTCTTTCCTGTCTGTTTATATACAACAACAAAAATGACATTAGCGAGAGAGGGGGTGGAGGACGTTCAAAAGACCAGGTGTCGATGACTTCTTGGAGCACCTTGGCAAATTCTATGAGATTGTCGTCTATTCTGACCAGATGGATATGGTTCGTTTCTAGTCTTTTTGCAGGTTCTTAATATTGCTTGGCAATTATTAACACTTTTGTTTCATTACCTTTAGTACGTATATCCGGTATGTGAGAAGTTAGACCCGAATGGCTACATACGTTATAAGCTAGCAAGAGGCGCTACCAAATACGAGAATGGGAAGCACTACAGGGTACCTAAGCAACTTATCTCTTTGTCAGTGACATACTTTCTCACCTAACTATTTTAATATCCCTCTGCTGCAGGATTTGTCGAAGCTGAACAGAGACCCCAAGAGGATTCTGTATGTTAGCGGGAATGCTTTTGATACAAGCCTTCAGCCTGAGAATTGCGTCCCAATCAAGCCTTACAAACTCGAGTCCGATGACACGGCGCTTGTAGATCTCATACCCTTCCTCGAGTGTAAGTATGGTTCAGTTACAGTCTTGTGAACTGCATTTATCAATGTTGGTTGGTTGTGATCCTTTTTGTTTGTTTGTTTGGGTCTGCAGATGTTGCACGTAACGGTCCAGCGGATATCAGACCGGTTCTAGCCTCTTACGAGAGAAAAGATGTTGCCAAAGAGTTCCTTGAGAGGTCCATTGAGTATCAAAAGTGAGTCATCTTCTTTTCATTACCTATCGTATCAATGCAAAATCTGTTTTGCTAGTTGTCCCAATAAGAAGACTTCTTGTCTTATGATGAATATGCAGGCGAATGCAAGGACAAAGACAAGGCCGACTCTGGAGGCGTTAGAAGGATCTAAAGACATTTTATGTATAGTGAGAGAAGATTATATCCTCATTGATGCATTACACCCATAAAAACAGGAGCAAGAGCTACTGTTCTTCGTCTGTGAGGAGTTTAGGTAAACTCCAAACTAAAAAATCGTGTCTTTACTCGTCAAAAAAGAGTTTGTGTTCTGTGTGACCTCTTCTGTCTCGGCTTTACAAAGTAAACTTTTTTCCAAGAGAGTCAAAATGAATGGTTCCTTTTTATATGATTTAGCAAAGTTGTAATCTGTTTTGGTTAATTAAGATTATGAATTTTGAGAATTTTTAAGGTGGTTGAAACATGTATTTTGTAGGGTGGTATTTGCGATAAAAATAGAGAGAGAGAGAGTAATTAACCTGTCAGTTTCATTGCGTGCCTTAAGGTGCAGTGTGAGGTACAGTTAGGTCAGTCAACCACTCCACGGGGGTTTACTATTATTATGAACCACGTCCAAAGAGGGTCACAATTCTAAACAACCAGTGACAATGATCCTTCACCTGTAACATCCTTTCCATTGTCTAGTAGCAAATTAACCAACAAGTAAGAACCACATAAATAATTATTGTACTACAAAACAGAGTCTTTAACCTAATGGGGTGGTTTTTCTATATATGAACACATCCAAAGAGGGTCCCAAGCGTAACGACCAATTACAAAGATCCTTCACTCACCTGTTGTCAATAGTTGTCAAACTAACCAAGAACCACATATAATTGTTGTACTACAAAACTGATTTTTCTTTATTGTACGACTCCTTAAAACTCACCCCACTCATATATTACGCTGACATATCTCCTAACTCGGAGGAATCACAGACACACAAAACAGTTCCACATGTCTCGTCGTCCTCTTGTCTTCTTCTTCTTCTTCCTCTTTCTTGTCTTGGTCGTCCCTTGTCTGTCCCATGGAGGCGGAGGAGACCACGACGACGACGATGCTCCGCACGCCAAGAGTACCGATCTCAAATCAAAATCTTTAATCTCTGTCAAAATAGCGTGTCTTGTCATCATCTTTGTGCTCACGTTCATCAGCGGCGTATCTCCTTATTTCCTGAAATGGAGCCAAGGGTTTCTGGTCCTGGGAACACAGTTCGCAGGAGGAGTGTTTCTCGCGACGGCCCTGATGCATTTCTTGCCAGACGCCGACGAGACGTTTCGGGATTTGCTGACCAAGGAAGGAGAGTCGGAGCCGTCTCCGGCTTACCCATTCGCGTTCATGTTGGCCTGTGCTGGTTATATGCTGACCATGCTCGCTGATTCCGTCATCGCTCATGTCTACTCCAAGACCCCATCCAAAGACGTCGAGGAGCTTCAAGGTACCAACCAAAGAAGATTCTGTTTTTCTGAAAACTCAATCAAGAACTATGCTGAAAGTTTGTTTTTTTTTTTTTCCGTTTCAGGAGAAGAGAAACCGAACCAGGGTTCAGGTATAGGAGATAGCATTCTACTGATCGTAGCTCTGTGTTTCCACTCTGTATTCGAAGGGATAGCCATAGGGATCTCAGAGAGTAAAGCAGATGCGTGGAGAGCTCTATGGACAATAACACTCCACAAGATATTCGCAGCGATAGCAATGGGGATAGCTCTTCTCCGTATGATCCCTGATCGTCCTCTCTTCTCCACCATCATCTATTCTTTCGCATTCGCCATCTCGAGCCCGATAGGAGTTGGGATCGGAATAGTGATAGACGCGACGACGCAAGGGACGGTGGCGGATTGGATATTCGCAGTGTCTATGAGCTTGGCGTGTGGGGTGTTCGTTTACGTGTCAGTGAATCATTTGTTGGCTAAAGGGTATATTCCGAACAAAAAGGTTAATGTGGATCAGCCTAGCTTTAAGTTTTTGGCTGTTTTGTCTGGAGTTGTTGTCATCGCCATTGTTATGATTTGGGACACTTGAATTGTCTACTCAAAAACTACTACGGATTTTAGAATTACAAAATTGTTTTTTTTTTTTTTTTTAAATTGTGAGAAAACAAAAGGTAATTTGATACTACCAGACATTGATTTTGGATGATTATGTATGGAACAGTCCAGGTTGTGTAGAATCAAGTGAACACTAATCGATAGAACGGTTTCCCAAAACATAACAAACTCATTCTCTAGATTGAACAGACACTGTATTATAAAGAGATGGTCAACAACCCCACCATGTATTGTACAAAACAAAACAAAGCAAGAGATAAACTCTTATTGTGTTTGAGACTAAAATGTGAACAAAAACACAGACCTAAACATCACTGGAAGTGTCGAAGTTGTCAATTTTCAGAGGAGTGATCTCATCTGCAACTTGGAACCCTCCCACGACTCGTGCAAAGAATACCATTTGTTGCTCCAGTGTGTATTTGATGTTCTCTGCCTGTTAACCCAATTATAAAGTATGCTTTTGCATTATTATTACTATGACAATATCTTTTTAAGACTACTCAGTCATTGTAAATGCAAAAAGTGATCAAAGAAGCTGTTTACCTTACGAAAACCGTGTTGTTCTCCTTCGTACTCGACAAGGGCAACAGGCAGACCTTTTTCCTTTAGTGCTTGATAGATTTTACGAGATTGATCCGGGGTTACAACCTGCCAACACACATTCAGCATTTCAATACAGATGGTATCCCTAAATATATAAGCAAGATTCAAGGGCATGTGTTTAGCAAAATGTAGAGCAAAATCCAGAAAATGATGAACGAGTGATGAAAAGAAATACAAGAAGCAAAGAGTGGCAAATTCATAAACCTTGTCTTCCAATCCTTGGAAAAGGATGATGGGGCAAGAGAACCTATCGACGAAGTTGATTGGTGACCTCTCATAGAAATCCTTTTCTTCTCCTACATTTGCGTACGTACTAGAGAATTATGGCAGCTGCTCCAAAACAAAATAAATGCAAATATAAATGAGAGCTCTTCGAGGCATTTGACTCACCAACAAGATTGTCGATATAGCGGGATTCAAACTTATGACCTTCTTCTTTCAGCATTTTTAAGTCAGCCACCTGCATTAAAAAGAAGCCAAAGCAAAATATGAATTATCTACCTGCTCATAATGTCTTCAAGCACCACTCACCATCTATTTGAAGAGACAAGTGTATAATTACTGGTACCGTACTATAATACAGTGTACTCACCCCGTATAGAGACGCTCCAGCCTTGAAGACATCTCTGAATGCCAATGCTGCAAGAGTTGTGTAACCTCCTGCAGAACCTCCAGATATACAGAGCCGCTTATCATCTGCCTTTCCAGAAGATACCTGCCAAAAACCAAACATGTCTTCGAATTTTTGTTTCAACATAAAAATAGGCAAAGAAAATGCATACCAAGTACTTAGCACATCCACAACAGTCATCCACATCAACAATCCCCCACCTCCGTAACAACCGCTCCCGATACTCTCGACCATAACCTTCAAAATATATGTAAAATTTTGTCACGATAGACCAACGTTTGTATGCAGACATGCTGAGAATGGGACACTGAAAACAGGATGTCTCAAGACAATCATCTTTGACAAGAATACGATAAGAGTTTCATCGGAATACACCAGCATATGTATGTATTAGTGAATTGGATCAACAGAAAAAAGAGAGGGGTGGATTTGGGGGAGAGTGTTGAGTGATATGGGAATTGGCTTGGGACCTTGCGAGGTTTTGGAGAATTTCTGGGTTCTCTAACAACAAAACCTATGTTGTTCTTGGTTCTGTCTCATTATCCTCTTGGATTTTGGTCAACGATTCCTCATTGTAATAGTGATAATAAAACAGGTAATGATTCCTATTCTTCACGACACAGAGTATGATTCTAGCGGAATATAAAGAAAAATTGATACAACTGTAGTGCAAACCTGTGCTTCCACCATAATTGACATCAACAAATGCCCACCCTCGACTTGTCCAGTACTGGATACTCAGGTTTAAGGATCCACGTGATTCAGCAGTAGGGCCTCCTGTAGATTCAGATCGTTGAAATTTTTTTTATTAAAGAGGCATGTATAGCTGAATGCAATATTAGGATGAACAAGTTTGAACTAAGCAAGATTAAAAGCCTATGCAAAAGGGTATGTTTGCATACCGTGACTCTTCACTAGCAATGGAGGTTTCTCCTCCATGCTAGCATTGTAGAGCGGATTGGTTGGAGGATAAAAGTAAGCATAAGCGTTTTGACCAGGAACCTCTGTTGGGAATTCAATCAAATCTGGCACGCTGAAGAAAGACTTGTACTTTAAAACATCGGGGGAAGAAGACCAAACAATCTCAGAACTGAGTGCTTTCATCTTATGCTGATCCAGTGTTACCTGTTAACAGAAGAAACTATAAATCTACAGCTATCATCAGACACAATATATCCTCAATTAAAACCTACACTGTGAATCATTTTTTACCTTGGCAACTGATGGTGGAAGAACTGCTGATGATCCCTCAACATAAAGGCATTGATTACCCAATGTCTGAAAATGGGAGCACAATTTTTCGTTACTTTTGGATTCAATTGGGAATCGAAGGCACAAACTTGAAAAAGGAAAAAAGAAAAGGATATATTACAATGTTATCATAATCAGTTAAAGGAATATCAAGAAGAGAACATGAACCCTTCGAATCATCCAAAATGCCAAGATATGACTTTCCTTTCTGCCTGCATTCAGGAGCAATAAACTGTTACCAAACAGAAGCACAATTTTTCGATCGCAAATCTAACATGGAATATCAAAGAAATTTAGGTTTGCTCGGTATTACCTGTAGCTACATGCAATTATGTTCTTCTCTTCAGAGCACTCGATTATTTCGTAGGAGTTTGTACCGAAAACCCATAAGGGTTTTGCAAACTCACCATCTAGAGGATATACTGAAACAGCCTCATTGGTACTTTCAATCTGTGACAAAAATTTCATGTATTGATCAAAGGCAGACTAGAAAACTAAACGTAACCAGAAGTGGCAAATGGAAAAGTTTTTTTACCCATTTATGTATATTCCAAAATCCGTTCTTTCTGTCAGATACAAAAAAGAGTTCACCTGCATAATAAAGTCAAAGAGCCTCACATCACATGCATGAAAGTTGCCGATCAACTTTTGCTCAATAGAAGTCACAATCTTTGTTAATTGGTAAGAAGAAGAAAGATGATTGCAACGAGTGAAAAGGACAAGAGAGCGGAGGAAAAAGAATTTCATTTTAATGTCAAAGACCCTAGTTTAGCCTAAAACTTATGAGAAACGAATGGAAATCGTTCGTAGATCATTTTCTTCATAACAAATACCTCTTGACGACCACTTGGGCTCAGTGGGAGATTCCACATAGTCGGGATCACAACCAGCAACACATACTCGTTTATCAATAATTCTGCAAAAAGGTATAGCTCTTTGATTAATAATACAACGCAAGTGTAAAGGAAAACAAAAAAGACCTATAAAAGCATGATCATCGGTATTAAGAATTTTTAAAGTAATCCATATGCAGTGGATATAGAAGATGCTCTCACCCGGACTCAGATATATACCCAACCCAGAGCTGTGCTTTATCCCAAGGCATATTAGGGTGACTCCATTCAATCCATGCTAATCGCTCAGACTTGGGGTCCAATCGTGGAAAAGCATAAAAATCATTGCCACTCACAAGAACTTTTGGTTCTGGATCACAAAGAAATACATTCAAGTGTCAACGATCAGATGTATAACCAAAAAAGAAAAAAAAAGAAGTTGGAAACATAAACAGCATGCCATTCCCACATGAACTATCTTTATATCAGTGCAAGTAATAATTACTTCAAATCCACTACTAAAAAGGTTGGATACCTTCAAGTGTGTCTCCACCACTTAGATTGACCTCCACAATGGTTGTAATGGGGTTTGATCTGTCCTGGCGACCATCTACAAAAGTCCAGCCAAGCCAATCAGAGCAGAGTTATAAATCATCACATGGAAAATAGACAAACTTAAGCATTAGAGGGAGACGAACGAACGAACCTTCCCTAACAGTAACGAAGCGGTTAAAGCGGGAATCAAAGACACCATCAGCATAAGTAACAGCAGGTGAACCATAATCAGGGGTGATTGGCTTGGGAGATGAATCTGAAAGAAAAGTAGAACAAACATTGAGAAACTTGCCAAGCTAGCTAGCTAACTGAGAAGAGAGGTTGTTGTTATATCTATCAATCATAATCACCTTTGTGACCAAAGTGTTGCTTGTAAAGACGCTGATCTTTGTAATTGGAGAAAACAACAAGTTGATCGTGTGATGAAGAAGAAGAAAGCCGGAAAGCACCACCTCCATACTCTTGAGTTAAAGTCCTCACTCCAAACTCTTTTGGTGTTATATCAATTCCTCCTTCTTTTTCTCCTCCTTCCACCACCAATACTCCTCTCCTTCATTTTCAAATCATCAAATTAGGGTTTATCAGTTTTTTTTTTCTTTTCTAAAATCTGAAATCAATCAAGTAGGAAAATAAGATACCCTGATTCATTGGGGCGAGACTCGAGCCAGATGAGACGGCCCCGGGAATCGACGGCGGTTCCGCCGAGACGCTTTGAAGCGCCGGAAACGACGTCGGCGGTGATCGGAGACTTCCAGGAACCATAAGGAGCCGTGATTTTCTCTTCAAGAGGAGACTCGGAAGACGACATGGATGCGAAAGAGGAGCGAGATGGTTTGAAGGAGAAGAGACTGAATCTAATATTGATGGAAGAAGAAGATGGATTAAGGAAGAGATGGCGAGCGTTAGTGGAGAAGGAAGAAGAAGGAAAACGAGTGAGTAGTGCCATTTACTTACTCTTATCATCAAACAGAGAGCCACGTGCTCTGCATACGCCTCCGAGGGGCTTGGTTTGTGATGGGCTTGTAATGGGCCTCATTTGTCTCTACATTAATAATGGTGCCGTTTAAGCCTACTGCATTTTTTTCCCAGTTTTGTCCAATCCAATTTCGATCCCGGATTTTTCAAAATCAGCCATATGTACTTACGGGGGTGTATTCAACCGAGAGTTTCAGGTGATTTGTATTAAAATGGCAAATCCACTGTTATTCAAACATGAATTTTAAAAACTCATTTAAAATCCACTGTTATTAAACTTGACATTTCGTAAAGTACTCTAAAATCCATTGTTATTGAAAATATTTTAAGTTGTGAGATTTTAAAGTTTTGAAGTGATTTTAGAGTGTTTGGGTGGAGTTTCTTAGTTAAAAAAAAATAAAACTCAAATCCCATTTTTTTAGGTGATATTCTAGAGTAGTTTAACAAAAATCACCTAAATCTCTGCAACCTATTAAAATCATCTGAAACTCCATTAAAAACCAAATCACATCAAATGTTAAATTGAATACATCCTCCTTAGATTTAGATTAGATTAATTAGGGTGTTTCCTGTGGACATGAATGCCAATCAATACTATTAAAACAGATTATTGATATAGGTATAGTCCAACTATTTTAATATAATTACTAAAGTTTTTTATTAATTATTTAAGAAAAATATTATAAAAATAAAAATACAATATAACTAAAACACACAAATATAAAAATTAAAATTTTCAAAAAATATAATACAAAAAGAATATATCCGTTGCAAGTCTAGTCAATACTACTAAAATAAAAAACATGACTTATTGATGTAGGTGTTGTCCAGTTATTTTAATGTAATTATTAAAATCTCTTATTAATCATTTAAAAATATTATACAAATAAAAACAAAAATATAATTAGAAATACAAATATAAAAATTAAATTTTTTAAAAATGTAAAACAAAGAAAATATATCTGCCTTTTAAGAGCGGGTCAGAATCTAGTTTTCTCTTAAATAAAAACATATTATTAAAATTCAACATTAAAAAGATTCTAAAATATATTTTGATATATCGTCTTGAGAATATGTAAATAATGTGTTACAGTAAAATAATAAAAATTTAATAAATTTACTTTCTGTAAATTTCTAGCTTCAATTTAAAAGGCTAAGGATATTAATTCTAACCTATATAAGTTTCAAAATCATAAAACTTAAAATTATTTAACATATTATTATTTTGTAAATGAAACATATATGACTAAGTTTGAAATAGTTTTCAATGCAAAATCTAAAAAAAAATATATTACAATTAGTTGTACTTTCAAATTTTCAAACATAATGAAATATATAAAGTCTAATCTACACTATTATTTGCGAAGTAAATTTTCGCAACGGAGCTCCCACGTTAAAAGTTAGAGCGGTTAATATCGATATTACCCTTAATGAATAATTTATATAATTAATTATAAATCTATGTTTTGTATAATACACAGAATAAAGTAACCATACGTTAATGTTAATGGATCATTATAATTTAGGTGGATTTATACTATTAGCTTATTGAGACAAAATTATCTATATATTTAAAATAGTGTATAGTTATCAACATGATTATTTAGTACAAGTTCCTTTTGATTATATGATTTAGGGGATTATATGATTTAGGGGATTTTGATGTAAGTTTTGTTTTTATCATTATTTGTTAATATCCTTAATTTCATTGGATTTATCTTTCTAAATAAACCAAACCATTTAACCAAGGCTATATATATATATATATATCTACACATAAATTCCTATGTTCTGAGAAGCTCAAAAACAAATTTTCTAATATCTAAATAAGCTTCTTTTTACTTCGTGCAAACATAATATCCTTAATTTCATTGGATTTATCTTTCTAAATAAACCAAACCATTTAACCAAGGCTATATATATATCTACACATAAATTCCTATGTTCTCAGAAGCTCAAAAACAAATTTTCTAATATCTAAATAAGCTTCTTTTTACTTCGTGCAAACAATGTCATATCTAAGTAGAAAGTCAGTTACTTTAGTCTTTATTGATGATATTAAACTAGGGAACAATATATACAAATTAAGGGTTCATGTTATAAAATTGTGGAAGCTATGGAGATAAAAAAGAGTTGTCTCCATTGAGATGGTTCTCGAAGATGCAACTGTGAGTTACAATATTGTTTTGATGATTTTTGTTTTAAGTTGATGTAAGATTATCTAACCTTTTCAATTGTTGGGAACAAGGATACATGCATCCATTGATGAGGATTTGATACAAATATATGAAGCAAATGTGTCTGAGGGTGTTGCCATTTTTATAAGCAAATTTTCACTTGTGAATTATGCAACAGAGTATAGAACAAATTATTTTCCGTACAAGTTGACGTTTTATCGAACGACAAACGTTGCTCCATGTGATGATTGTCCTTCTTACTTGCCAAACAAATATCTGAAGACTTTCACAGAGATTCATTCTGGGATTTTCAAGAATGATGTTTTGATTGGTTAGTAACTTTTTAATTAGCATATGTATATTTAACAAAGATGATTAATTAATTTTTTTTTTGACATGACTTATTTCTTAATTTAAAAAAAATATATACATATTTTCTGGTTCAGATGTTATTGGTCGGATTGTTCACGTTGGTGCTTTTACTGAAGTTTATGCTAAAGGGAAACAAACTAACAAATTCAATGTTATTCTCCGGGATGAAACGTAAGTGGCTTGAATTTTATATTTCAGTTTTTATTAATGTCCTCATTCTATTACTTTGATTTGGTTTGTTTGCTCTTTTTGTAGTACTTCAAATTTGACTTGCACTCTTTGGGGTGATTATGGAAAACACGTTATAAACTATGTTGAAGAAAATAACAACTCAATTATTGTTTGTGTTGTGCGTTTTGCATATGTTTATTATAATATTATAATATTTATTATAAATCTTTTACAAGAACAAATATTATTATAAATATTATTTGAGTGACAATATAAATAAAAAATCAGCGAGGACATTGATAATGACATGTGCATACAACTTTTCCTTTGTTGTTGTCTTCGCCATTTGAGCAAGAACCTGCCGCTGTTTTATGCTTTTTGACACATGCGGCTTTACATTTGTTGACATCACATGTTCCACTTTTGTTTTGTAATGTTTCAGTACATTGTTTAACACCTTTTCCTTTCTGAGCAGTTGTCGTTTCTCCTGTATTATAATAGACATAATCTTAGTCTTTAAATTTAAAATTGAATTTTTTTTTGTAAAACATATTCTTAGAGAGTTTTCTGCATATCTAAATAAAAACTGAAATTTTTAATATTTTTTAATCATTGATTATTCTTGGAAAACCATTAAACTCAATATTATAGAATTGAACATATAATCTATGTAGGTATATAAAATAAACAACATCAAATAATTTTAGAATGATTAATATAATATACTAATAAAGCTATAAGTGTAAACACAAACCAAGCAAGAGAATTGTGAGGATAACGAAACCAATAAACCAAGATTTGAAAGCAAGTGTCATCTTAGAAAATAAAACAATGGTGTTTTAAAAATGAAAAAGACATAGAAGTACATTTATAGATGAATTACAAACTAAAACATGTCTAATTTAAGTTATGTACCTTTCCAAACTGCGATATAAAAGGATCTATTTTGACCAAAAATATAATCTCTAGCTTTTTATTTATCTAATGAATTTTTAACTCATTTATATTTAACTCATTGTTTTAATATGTTTTCCCCAATCATTATTCTCATAAAATACTTACTAAGATCTATATTATTTTGCTATACTTTGTAAACTATATAATTAAAAAAGAATTTTAAGTTGATGATATTATTATTTATATGTTATATTATATTATAAATTAATACTTTCAAAAATATAAAGATAATTCTTATATATATTATATTATTATCTGAATATAATATTTTTAGTTTAAAAGTTAAAACGAATTTAAGTTAACAATATTATATTTATATGTTATATTATATTATAAATTAATATTGTCAAAAATAAAAATAAAAAGTAGTTCTTATATATATTGTGTTGTATCTAAAAAGAATTTTTCAATTTTGAAAGTTGAAAACGAATTTTAAGTTAATACTGTAATATTATATTATATTATAAATTAATATTGTCAGAAATAAAAAGATAATTATTATATATTGTATTGTTATCTGAAAAAAATATCTTTTAATTATAGAATTTAAAAATAAAGATATCAAATTTGTATTAATATATTTTCTAAAATATTTCAAGTATGTGAGTGTTTTAAAAATTCTAACACAATTATAAATATTTTTTTTTATCAAATTTTTTGATCATATATAAAATTTTGATGTTTAATTTAGATTTTTAAAAAACATAAATAATAACTTATTATGATGACATTTGAATTAATAAATATACATCAATAAATATTTAAAAGAAAATTATGCCCGCATGTGCGGGCAAACCACCTGGTTTTCAAGTATATATATAGAAAATAAAAATTGTACATATTTTTTATATTTTACTTTTATGAGCATATATATATATATATATCATAAAATATTTATATCTGCAAAAATTGGGGCAAACATGTGTTAGTTGTATGTTATATAAACAAAAATTTACTTTACATTTTTAAAAAAATAATCAAATAGTGTTGAAGTAATGCTGGTTCCAAAAGAATTTGCATTAGTTTGGAGTAGGCCAAGTAAAACTAAACCGGAGGGAGATGTTGCGTCAAGTCTCTCAAAACAAATAAACTGCAAAGTCTTTTTCCACAAGTTTCCATACAAAAGAAGCCAAATTTCCTCGGGGGAAAAAATGACAGAAGAGAGAGAAGCTGCAATGGAGGAATCCTGGAATGAGATGTCGAAAGCCAGAGATTTTCTCATGACAGAAACCTCCAAAGAAGTAGCGGTCGTTATCGACGCACTCTTCAAGAGTAAAGAACGCAGCAAATACAAGACGGCGCGTGCTGTGTACGAATGCTGCGTCGCTAATTTCGCAGATTTCTTAACCCTAAAGCTTCTCAAGGTGTATCGAAGTTGCTCCAGTAGCCTCCTCAGGTTTCGGATGATCTACCTTCTCTCGCAAGCTATCACCGAGTTCAGAAACCGCAACTTCCAGTTCTCTCTCCCGCTACTTCTCCGTGACGTCAAGCCTCTCGTGATTTCTTGCTTGGAGATGAAAGAAAATAGAGAATCTGATATCAAGATCCTCAGTAGAATCGTTTCTTTCGTAGCTTACAATGTTGCTATGTTAGATGATGGAGGATGGGAGGAGCTCAACGATTGCATCCTCGGACTTGCTGATAGCAATCCTTGCAGAGCTTTTCATGTCTTCCTCGATGTGCCTGCAGTCTGCGATGACTTCATCAGCCTACAAGTAATGCAGAAAGTTTTAGATGAAGCCGAGTTGGTGTTGCTTAATCCTGAGAAAGCTGGAGTCCAGGATTGGGTTTTGGCGTTTGAAACTGTTATTAAAGTTGGGGTTCATGTCGTGGATGATTCGGAGATGGAATCGATCTTGATCCAGCTTGTTCTCAGGTCAGCAGAGGCTGTGGTGAAGAAAGGAAAGGGAGAGTTTGTTGATAGAGGGCTCGAAGATCTCAAGACCTTCCTTTCACGAGACGGCACCCTGTGTAAATACAACAAGGACCAAACGCACTTTTGTAGCGGATTTATCTTTCCAGATTGCCTCTTGCCGCCACAAATCTAAAACAGAAAGCAAGAAGGGTGAAGAGTGAGATTTCGAATGTGCTTAGAAAACCCAACATGTATGGCCATGATGATGATGATGATGATGATCACATATCAGGAGGGTTTGAAATTGATTGGTGTAACCATTTGTCCACCTTATCATCCCTTGAAATCTTAAGAATCTTTGCGGAAACAGATCTCGAAGAGAGGTCCAGAGAGTTGGCTATCAGAAGGCTAAACCTCTTGCTCTCTGACCACACTTCGAAGAAGGTGGTGATAGACGTTTCAGTGATGAGACAACTCCAGCCACTCCTCATTTCTTGCCTTAAGGAAGACCAACGACTCTCAGACAGCATGTTCAAAGTCCTAGGTGAAGTGGTGTTCCACGTTGCTAATGAAGTGTTAAGCAACCAAGAAGAAGACAAATGGTTCCATCTATGGGACTATATCATATCACAATGCAGAACACAGTGAAAGCAGTCTATATCTTCCAGTCTCTTACAATGAAGCTTGATGATGTGACTATTTTGATTCAGGTGATTGATAATCTTCTCCCTGAGATCAACACAAGGCTAAGCTCACTGGTAGATAATAGTTGCTGGGTCTTGGCGTTTGTGGGTGCTTTCTGCGCAGCAATTCACTTGGTAGAGGTCACAAGTCATGCTGATTCTTTAAAGGAGATTACGTATAAGATGATAGATTCAGTGAGAGAGCTTGTGGAAAGAGGAATGGAAGTTGGGTTTGTGAGGAGAGCTTTCATAGATTTGGAGAAAGTTGTCAAGAAACAGCTGAAATGGTACAGTACGAGCCACTACAGATTCGTCAAGGATCTGCTTCAGAGGCTCTATGCAATCAAAGCCATGAAAATGGAAAGCAGGATGGTGTTATGGAGAATCAATGTGATCGTGAAGAGGGGAGTGCATGATGATCTTAAATAGATCCCAAAGAGTGAGCTTGACTGGCTTGAGCAAGCCTGAGGAGGAGGCTTAGGAGTTTTTTTGTATATGATTGCATGCAGAGTACAGTATTTTACATTGCAATGTAGTTAAGAATGACACATACGATTGATAAAAATATGGTTATGAATGTAAACAATGTGAAGAAAGAGAGAATCAAATGAATTGGATATTGCACTTGGAAGAAGCCGTAGAGAGGAGCTTAGTTAGGTCATTGGTGAGCGACAAGTAGTTATCTTGCTCCTCTTAAACCTTAACTTTGACCACTTTGATAAACCTCAAATTCTTCAAGAAATGTCTCATCTGATTCAATTCTCCACAACTTCCTTCATACCCATATACCTTCAACACCTTCACCCAACAGGACAATAAACAGCAACTCCTCATCATTTTCCCATGATCGCAAACACATACATCTCCACATAAATTTGTAACCTTGTGTACAAGACCCTGGAAAGGAGGAGAAAAGTTAGAAAAAAAAAATTTTAAGAAAAGATTAGGGTGTTGGTTAAATCATTACTTTGATGGTAAAGAGTCTCCAGGTTTGGAGATTTCCTGAGCAAAAGTGGGCAATACTTGCCAACCACGTTCCTAGTGGCTCTCAAAAGATAGCTTAATGAGGTTGTTGAACTGAGGCATATAATTACAGCAGAAATAAAAGACCTCGAGAGAATCAGGTGACAAGTGAAGGGTCACAACATTGCTTACTCCTTGAATGAGTTTTGTTGCATCCCCCCAGTATTCACCATGCTTTGAAAGTTGATAACCAAATGACAGAGAGGTAATGGAAGTGTGACATGATCATAATACTTCCACAACCGAATATCCAATCTAGCTTCGACAAGAGAATCATCAAACTGAACAAGATAATCTTGTGCGACGTAACTAGAGTAGTCAAGGAACACAAGATTGGGGGTCCTAAAGGCTAAAGATAAAACATGAGTAATCATCTAGATCACAAGAACAGAGCAGATCGGAGCACTTGTTTCAATATTTATTTCGATTTCGGATCGAATCGAAAAATGAAAAATGGATTATTCGTATAGCAGATCGGATCACGAACATCCTTAAATTTTCGGTTCTCTCTATACCCACCCCTACGTGGCTACGTTTTAACTATGGATCTTCCTTGTTTCAATATTTATTTTTAATATGACTTCATGAATTATCTTTTAGCAAGTAACGTTTTGGTAACTTAGTGCTTAGTGTTGGCAACACTGTGTTATCGAGAGAAAGTTGTGCTTAGAGCTTAGTTTTAAGAGACTTAAGTCGTTTTTGTTTTCTTAGGTTAATCTATTATG
The DNA here is from genome assembly GCF_000801105.2 of Raphanus sativus. Taxonomy (NCBI): domain Eukaryota; kingdom Viridiplantae; phylum Streptophyta; class Magnoliopsida; order Brassicales; family Brassicaceae; genus Raphanus; species Raphanus sativus. The sequence goes on along the minus strand of NC_079518.1, from coordinate 24,862,687 downwards.
CATCTCCTTTTTCTAGAGTAACAATAACTTTACTTTCTGAGGATTGAGTTAGTGTTGTGGTTTTGCTATCTATCTTTGTACCGCATCAAGTTACTAGCTGCTGCAGTGCATTGCATCCTTGCTATTTATTTGTGTCGTAGTTTGTGATACAGAGTGTGGAAGATATCTATCAGTTTACCAAGAAAGAGTCAAGCGGGCATTGTGGAAGAATTTACGAAGAGAGACACGTGCTCTGCACATGGCTTACAGAGGCTTGATTTGATATGGGCTTATAATAGGCCCACTTACATGAGCAGTGGTGTTGTGTTTTTGTCCCGCCACCCTCAATGAGACGAGGGTTAGGCTTCGCGTTTGAAATATAAACTTTTTGAGGGTCTTTACTGCTTCTGCTTCATCGGGAAGGTCAGAGATTTGAATCGCAAATCTTAGTTGCGATGAATTTGGGAGATTTGAACAAGGTGTGGGAGATTAAAGCGTTGAAGAAGAAACCAAAGGAAGAAGAAGCGAGGAAGATTCTGGAGAAAGTGGCCAATCAGGTTCAGCCTATTATGACCAGACGCAAATGGCGTGTCAAGCTTCTCTCCGAATTCTGGTAATTTTTTTTATTTAAGAAAGGCGAAAGGCGATGCTTTTCATCATCATCATCTCTCTCTCTCTCTTTCTCTGTTTGATAAAATAATTTTTATTCAAGTAATTTGGGATTTAGGGTTTATTAATGCTTTGTTGATAATTTTCAAAACAGCCCGACAAATCCGAGGCTTTTGGGGGTGAATGTGAATAGGGGGGTTCAAGTGAAACTCAGGCTTCGGAAGGTAAACAATGATGGAGATTTCTTAACCTATCACCAAGTTCTTGACACTATGCTCCACGAGCTTTGCCACAACGTCCATGGTCCTCACAACGCTTCTTTCTATAAGCTTTGGGATGATCTTCGTAAGGTACTTTACGGTTTTTGTAAAGAGTTTTGATCCTAGGATGATGCTCTTTAGTTGAACTATTATTATGAGCTCCTGCTAGCTTTGGTTTAATTGTTCCTTTTCCAGGGGCCTTTTGTACATTACTTCTTACTGCCTGCATTTACCAAATTGTCCTTTAAGTGTTTGTTTGTTTTGTCTCTCAGGAATGTGAGGAGTTGATGTCAAAGGGTATCACAGGGACAGGCCAAGGCTTTGATGTTCCTGGCCAGCGCTTGGGTGGCTCTTCTCGTCAGCCTCTCCTCTCTTCTCTTCGGGCAACAGCAGCTAAAGCAGCAGAGAAAAGAGTGCGTGCGGGCAATCTGTTACCCTCAGGACCTCATCGTCTTGGTGGTGACAGCAGCATCATGTCAGATCTTACCCCAGTCCAGGCTGCTGCAATGGCTGCTGAAAGGCGTTTCCTTGATGACATCTGGTGTGGTTCCCAATCCGCAGAGGCTTTAGATGAGAAAGAGAATGATGGTGACGCATGTGCGGAGCCTGTTTCGGTAAGGGAAACTACTTGTACGAGCTTGAATGCAAGGTCAGTAAAAAGAAGCAGCAGCTGCTCAAATGCTTCCAATTCATCTTCCAGTCACCAGTGGGGATCAGATGTCATTGATTTAACACAGGAAACTTCTTTCGAAAGTAGATGTACTAAAAGAAGTTGCAGCCAAGGCGATCAGGGTCCTTCGTCTTCCTCCAGAGATGAACCGATATCTGGTGTCAAGAAATCATCAGAAACTTCACCATCCACTGCAAACCAAGGCAGAGAAGAAGCTGCAATGTGGGAGTGTGCAGAATGTACCTTATTGAACCCAGTAAGTCTTGAGATTGTTTTTCGAATTGAGACTTCATGCTATCCATTCGGTTAAATTTGTTTTATGTCTTGTTTTCTTGGAGCAGTTGTTTGCTCCAATATGCGAGCTCTGCACTGCAGCAAAGCCAAAGGAAAGGGAGATGAAGCACAAAGTCTGGTCTTGCAAGTTCTGCACGCTTGAAAACGAGGTGAAGATGGAGAAATGCGAGGCTTGTGGTCAGTGGAGATACTCGTATGGACAACCATTGGCGACCCGTGCTCCTAATGTCGGCACTTGAGGGAGTTCTTAATGTTCTACATGGACTTAAAGTCTAATCTTAGCCATTTATTTTTTGTAGCTAAAGAGAGATGACAACAAGTTTCTCCAAGTTCTGTAAACCGAGTCCCAACTTGGTCATGTGGCTGCGTTATGTTGTGTAGGATTACACTTTTTAACTCCATTTGGTACAAAGAGTATTTCTATTTGCAGCAAAACACATAACAAAAATAGACAAGCAGTGTATATAAAAAGTTAAAAACTGGACAGGTTTTGCATTTGGATAACAATTTTTGAGGATTTCTACACAGATAGTCTCTCTGCTCTCGTCCCTTCCATCGTCTATCCATGGTGGTTTCAGTTCCTCTGCGAGGTTTTTATGCTTGAAGGTTTTGAGGACGCTGTCGCTGAGGAATCTAAGGTATGCTCATTCTATTTTGCCAGTCTCAGAATCTCTATTGTTTGCTTTGCAACATGTTTTTTGGTATCATTTGTATCTTTGCCATCCTTCTGTGTTAGATAAAACTGCCTAAACTTCCCAATTCAGCCTGAACTTGAGGTTTTTGTCTTCTGTTTTGAACAATCATGTTGATACCTCTGTGTGTGTGAATTCACGTATCGAGTTCTTCAACTAGTGTAGATGCAGATAAGGTATAAGTTGTACTCTCAGAACAGACTACAATAGCTCAAAATATATATCGAACTTGTCCAAAATATCTTGTCCATTGTGGAATGGATTGCCTGAATTCATTACTATTACTCTTAGAAAAGCTACGTGGTGAAACTTAAAACACTGCTCTTTTCCGTTTGTTTCATGGTGAGGCGGGCCTTTAACTTAGTGTGTTGGTGCGTGTGTTGTGTGGTTTGATCAAAATGTGCATTGCCATACAGCGTTATTCCATGAGAATCTTTAGATGAGAATGGGATTGTTCTGAAGATATTTTGACTAAGTCCTTGTCTGTTAGTTGTTGGTTGCATCTTCTTTTATTTCTTTTTATGTTAGATGTATCTCTTTTACTCGAACTGGACTATGGATTTGGCACATCAGAGACTATGTTTTAAGGATTTCTGTAGAGATTCAATGTCTTTAAAAGGTGATGTTGTCTCAGCTAGCAGATGGCACCAAAGCAACAGATTTGGATCATATTTTAGAGAACTCTAGCCGACTGCTCAAACTAATTTTGCAAATTGATCGTCCTCTGGTGTTGATGTGGAAGGCAAGCTTTGAATATAACAAAATCGTAGTTAATATTGCATTGGTAATACTCATATTTCTCAACACTTAATAATTTATTATGGGGGACAACTGAAAGGAAAGAGTGGGGAGATGATGTTGATTTCTCCTTCCAACTAGATAAGATAAATTACTTACTTAAATCGTTGGTTTACAGAAATGTGGATTACTCAAAGTTTATAAGGTACATTGTTTGTTCCCACAGATATAAACTCATATTCTTGTTACTGCTGTTAACAACAAGAGATATCCTGGAGTATATTCGACATTTCTTCAATGCTCTGTGAGAACCAGACTAAACAGTAATGTAGATATTTTGTGTGTTTCGAGAAACTGAAGAGCCATTTTTATTTCAACGGTTGAACAGAAAACCAAATAATGTATGTGTGGTTGGGAGGAATGAAAATGAAAGATTGGGATGTGATTTTGATTTCTTCTCTCTTGTTTTCTGATGTTAAATTCCAACAAGATAAGATATTTAACTCATCGGTTTACAGAATGTGGATTACACAACCAATATTTTGTCACATTATCCAATGTGTCACAAAGCATCATTCAGACGCAGTTGACAATAATGATAATTTAACGTTTCTCCATACTTTTAAGTTTAATAACCACTCAGTTAAGTTGATTATCCTTACAATTTGGAGTTTCCATTATTTCGTAATTTTATTAATATTAAGTTTTTTGAATTAAAGAAGCATTATCTATTAAAAATCGCAGCATATCTTTTTATAAATGATATTTGTCGTAATAATAGGTATTATTAGTTTGAATATAAATTATTTAGTTGATTAACTTAAGGAAAATAATTAAAAGCATATCTATTCTATTGATTCTCCGGCATGACCAATTAATAATAGTTATGTCCATTAATTATTTTAACATTACATACCTTTAAATATATTAACTGCTTCGAAATATAGGTAACCACCACGTATGTTGTCAATTAATTGGACCCCACCAACCTGTTAACTGTTTCAATAAGTTTTAATTAATCAAAAATAAAACAGCAATTAAATAAAGATGTGTCGATTTATATGTTTCCTAATAATCTTGAACAAAACCAAAAATCTTTCTTCTAAATCTAACTACTTTTTAAATTTTCTACTTTCCAAACTTAAGATATATCGATTTGTGTTCCTAATAAAATGAATCATATCATTTTTCCGGTATATATCCAAATTGTAAATATTTTACACAAACACTAAATTTATCAATTAACAAACTACATGATATTAAAATAGGGTTTAACATGGTTTCAGTGGACTTTTAATAGAAATAAATTTTCGTATAAACTCATTTAGTTTAATAGGTTTTAAATAGGTTATTCGATTAAAAATATTTATTATGTGATTTTATTTAAAGTTAGTGAATACCCCATATATATGTATATATATAACAGAATATATTAAAATTGTTTTTCAAACTTTTTGCAAGATTTTTGGTCGATTTTCGGTGCGGGTTGGTTTAATATTGGTTTTCGAATATAACACTTTAAGAACCGTTCGAGTATATTGGTCAGATCTAATAGAATATGAGACTTTGATTTTCGGGTCTTCTGAGTCGGTTTTTTTTTGGTACAAATATCTTTGACTAATTTTGTTAGTTAACTACGAAGAAAATATAATTTATTGCAAATTTTAGGAATAAAATTTAAAAGTAATTTATAAAATGAATATGACACAAGTGTATAGTTATGCAACTTGACATATTTAACATAGTTATTAAAAATTATCTATTCTATTAAATTAATATTAAACACAAATATGATTAGAAAAAACAAATATGAAACTAAAATTTTCAAAAAAAATTAAAACAAAAGATATATCCGCTTTTTTTAGGGCAGATCAGAATTTATTGGATTTGTTGCTTTGTATATTTGTATGGGTCTTCCAAAAATTAAATTGGATATGATATTTGTTTCCCTAATTGAGTTCAATTATAGACTACTAATATACATTATTATCAAACAATTACTATAATTTGTTAACTTTTTTTAACAATTTTAGAATTAGTTAATTTTTTAATAAAACACGTATTTAAGTTTAGAAATAAAAATAGATTTCCGAAACACATATGATATAAGTAGGGAAAAGTGCATATTCCAACCCGAACAATTTTGATCGTGCCAAATACAACCCGAACAATTGGTTAGTGCAAAATACGACCTGAACTCAATTAAAATTTAAAAATCCTACCTGAACTTCTTGAAACGTGCCTAAATCTATATTGACTCTAACACAAGTTAGTCAACTGTTAACAAGATAAAATGATGTCGACGGAAAAAGTGTTTATTTCGATCCAAACAATTTTGGTGGTGCCAAATACAACCCGAACACATAATCGGTGCCAAATACGACTTGAAATTAATTATAATTAAAAAAAATTACATGTACTTTTTTAAATGTTCATAAATCTACATTGCCTCTAACAAAAATTATTCAATTGTTAATAAGATAAAACGACGTCGTTTTAATATATATATATATATATTTTTAATATATATTCAAAATATGTCTAATATTTTGAACAAGATATCTTAGTGAAAGAAAGATAAAATGCTTCTTAACATTTTTGAACAAAATATAAAAATATATAATAATAAATTTGAAAAAATTTCACTTAAGTTTAATAAATAAAAATAATCTATACAAGAAATAATTATAAATAACTTCAAAATTTAAGTAAATCTAGATCATGTAATTATAAATATTTTATTATTTATATTTTAGTAAGATATAAGTTTATTGAAGATATGATAAGTAAAACACGTTATGTATTTATATAGATCAGAAACAATTATCACCAAATTTTTAAAATTGAATACGATGGAGAAAGAATAGTATTTTATATAATTTCAAACTTTTAATAATATTTAAGTTAATTTTGTCTAATTGTTAATATACCTTTTTAAAAAGGTATCACATCACGAGTTCAAGTCTTGAAATGAACATATATTAATATATATATATATATATACATCAAAACATTGTCGTTTCATCTTGTTAACAATTGACTAACTTATCGGGTAATTTTTTAATTATAATTGAGTTTAGATTGTATTTGGCATCGACTATGTGTTCGGATCATATTTGGCACCATCTAAATTGTTTGGATCGAAATAGATATTTTTTCTCGTATATCAAATCGATGTCATTTTATCTTGTTAACGGTTGACTAACTTTTGTTAAAGTCAACGTAGATTTATGCACATTTTAAAAAATTCGGGTAAGTTTTTAAAATTTTAATTGAGTTCAGGTCGTATTTGGCACTAACCAATTGTTCGGGTTGTATTTGGCACTAACCAAATTGTTCGGATTGTATTTGGCACTAACCAATTGTTCGGGTTGTATTTGGCACGATCAAAATTGCTCGGGTTGGAATAGGCACTTTTCCCGATATAAGTACTTATGAAACATGATTTATTTAATATAGTTACATAAAATTATCTATTCTATTCAATTCATATCATACAAAATATAATTATACAAACACATAAACATAAAAATTATATTGCTTAAAAAAATAAAAACCAAAAAATGCCCGCCCTAAGTACAAAAATATGGTTATACAAACACATAAATATAAAAATTATATTGCTTAAAAAAATAAAAACCAAAAATATACCCGCCCTCTTAGAGCGGATGAGTCTCTAGTTATCTATTAAAAATCGCAGCATATCCTTTTATAAATGATATTTGTCGTAATAATAGGTATTATTAGTCTGAATATAAATTATTTAGTTGATTAACTTAAGAAAAATAATTAAAAGCATATATTAAAAATATATAATGGCAAGAAATTGTAAATATTTCAAAAATTTTAGGAGGTTGATGATATAAAAAAAGTAGGTGGCACAATAAACATGTGAGACTGATCCATCAGTCCATGCATGTGTGAAGAAGATAAACAGATTAATATTACCATGAATCACTAAAAATTACAAAATGCTTCTTCCATAGCATGCGTTGCTTGTCGTTTACACTCCTATATAATATTACTCTTAATTTGACTATTGCACAAATTTGCCCATACAAAAGAAGAAGTAGTGAACATATACCACTCCTATATAAGCTCGATCTGTGTTTATCTTCTTATCACCACACAAACCATTGGCACTCTCTTCCTTTCCTGAAACTAAATATTCAAAAATGGCACCCTGCATCGACACTTCAAGAACCGGCACCGGAAAATCCCTTCTTTGTCAAGACGATGATTCTCGCTTCCATTACATAAACCTCTTCCCACCCGGTAACTTCCCTGGTCGAATATCACGATCGAGAACCCTCCAAACAAGCTCCCTGGTTCCAGATTTTGATCGAGTCGATGTCTGGATTAAGATGCTCGAAGAAGCTAAATCCGACGTCGAGCAAGAACCCATTTTATCAAGCTACTATTACTCTTCCATAACATCGCATCGGTCGTTAGCTTCCGCTCTGGCGAACATTCTCTCCGTAAAGCTAAGCACTTTAACCTTACCAAGCAACACCCTCTTCGAACTGTTCATCAGCGTCTTACAAGAAAGCCCGGAGATCATGGAATCGACGAAGCAAGACCTATTAGCAGCAAAGGAGAGAGACCCAGCATGCTTAAGCTACGTCCACTGCTTCCTAAGCTTCAAAGGCTTTCTCGCTTGCCAAGCTCATCGTATCGCTCACAAGCTCTGGACCCAAGACAGAAAGATCCTCGCTTTACTCATCCAGAACAGAGTATCCGAAGCTTTCGCCGTCGATATCCATCCCGGAGCGAAGATCGGGAAAGGGGTTCTGTTAGACCACGCGACGGCGGTGGTGATCGGAGAGACGGCGGTGGTTGGAGACAACGTTTCGATTCTACACGGGGTGACGCTGGGAGGAACAGGGAAGCAGTGCGGCGATAGGCATCCGAAGATCGGTGACGGAGTCTTGATCGGAGCAGGGACTTGTGTATTGGGGAATATAACAATCGGCGAGGGAGCTAAGGTTGGATCGGGGTCGGTGGTGCTAAAAGACGTGCCGCCGCATACGACGGCGGTTGGAAACCCGGCGAGGTTGATGGGTGGGAAAGAGAATCCGAAAATGCTTGATAAGATACCCGGTTTGAGCATGGACCAGACACAGTACTTAACCGAGTGGTCTGATTATGTCATCTAAAACAGAAGAGTAATTATTGTTGTCTTCTTCATATGTAAATCAAAGTAAAAAAAGATTTGCAAACAAAATTAAACCAACATTTGTGTATTTGGTTAAGGTAGCAAACCAGCAATTAAATAGTTAACCAAGAAATTGAAGAGTTGGCAATACAAGTCGTATTAAAATGGGCCGGAAAGTTTGAAGTTTAACGGGCCCATCTGTGTTCGGCTTTGTCCCGCCACTCTCTGTCTCTATTAAAACAGACCAGAATCCAGATCGCGTTTCAAAAAAAGACCTGTCTTTACTGTTTCCTCTCTCGGGTCTCCTTACATCGAAGATCGGGAAAGTCGCTACTGTCTGGTTTCGTAATCGAGTCTCCTTAGGTTTGTGGGGGGATGATGAATTTGGGAGATTTGAACAAGGTGTGGGAGATTAAAGCGTTGAAGAAGAAACCGAGGGAAGAAGAAGCGAGGAAGATTCTGGAGAAAGTGGCCAATCAGGTTCAGCCCATTATGACCAGACGCAAATGGCGTGTCAAGCTTCTCTCCGAATTCTGGTAAAAATCATCTGTTTCCACTTTAAAAAAAGGCGATGCCTTTCTCTCTGCTATGGCGATTATTTTAATAGAAATATATATATATATATCGTAATTCAAGTATTTGGGATTTTAGGGTTTTTACTAATGCTGCGATTGTGTGTTGTTGATGGATTTTCAAACAGCCCGACAAATCCGAGGCTTTTGGGGGTGAATGTTAATAGGGGGGTTCAAGTGAAATTAAGGCTTCGGAGGGTAAACAATGATGGAGATTTCATATCTTATCACCAAGTTCTTGACACTATGCTCCACGAGCTTTGCCACAACGCCCATGGTCCTCACAATGCTTCTTTCTATAAGCTCTGGGATGAACTTCGTAAGGTACTCATTCTGATCGTTAGGATGTTCTCTTGTTGTATATTATATCATTGTTCACAACTCCTGATAGCTGCCACTGTGGCTTTTTTTATAGATAAAAATCAAAATTGGTTGGAAATTACCAATTGTTTTGCTATTTGTTACTTGCTGCCATTTACATATTTTTCCATGTGTTTGTTTTGTCTCTTAGGAATGTGAGGAGTTGATGTCAAAGGGTATCACAGGGACAGGCCAAGGCTTTGATGTTCCTGGCCAGCGTTTGGGTGGTTTTTCTCGTCAGCCTCCCCTCTCTTCTCTCCGCACAACAGCAGCTAAAGCAGCTGAGAAAAGAGTGCGTTCGGGCAATCTGTTACCCTCAGGACCTCAACGTCTTGGTGGTGACAGCAGCATTATGTCACATCTTACCCCTATCCAGGCTGCTGCTATGGCTGCCGAAAGGCGTTTCCTAGATGACATCTGGTGTGGTTCCCAATCTTCCGCAGAGGCTTTAGATGAGAAAGAGAATGATTGTACGGAACCCGTTTCTGTAAGGGAAACTTGTACGAGCTTGAATGCAAGGTCAGTAAAAAGAAGCAGTAGCTGCTCAAATGCTACTACCAATTCGTCTTCAAGTCACCAGTGGGGATCACATGTCATTGATTTAACAGAGGAAGCTTCTTTCGAAAGTAGATGTACTAAAAGAAGTTGCAACCCAGGTGATCTATGTCCTTCTTCTTCCTCTAGTGATGAACCGCTGATATCATCATCATTGAATGGTTACAGTGCAGACCAAGGCATAGAAGAAACTGCAATGTGGGAGTGTGCAGAATGCACCTTACTGAACCCGGTGAGTCTTGTTAATATTACTTCCTCTCTTAGATTGTATGTTTTCCGAATTGAAACTTCATGCTATCTATTCCTTTAAATTCATTTTTATCTCTTGTTTTCCTGGTGCAGTTGTTGGCTCCGATATGCGAGCTATGCACTGCCGCAAAGCCAAAGGAAAGGGAGATGAAGCACAAAGTCTGGTCTTGCAAATTCTGCACGCTTGAAAACGAGGTGAAGCTGGAGAAATGTGAGGCTTGTGGTCAGTGGAGATACTCGTATGGACAACCACCATTGTCGACTCGTGCTCCTAATGTCGGTACTTGAGGGAGTCTCTAGTGTTCTACAAGGATTCGCTATTTTTATTTTGTAGCCAACGAGCGATGACATGTTATGTAAACCCTAGTCCCATATTTTCTGTGGCTGCATTATCATTAAGGTTTTGAACTCCTCTAATCCATATCTATGTTGTGGCTGCATTATCATTAAGAATTCTTGGCCAGAAACTTCACAGGTTCTTAGAGAACAAGATCCTAATCTTAGCTGCGCTTCTCGGTCTCTCAGCGTTCTTCTCCACGGCAGAGACCTCCATTACCACTCTCTGGCCGTGGAAGGTACACATAACGTTTTACTCCTTACTTAAGTTATTGATTCTTGATATAGGTTGCCATATTGCATCATATCCAGTAAAAAGGGCATCTTCTTATCCTCTTTAACTGTTTTTTTTTTTTGTGTGGACAGATACTACTAGCAGGGAACAGCCAGAAAAGTGAGTGCAGTTGGGTTTGAAAGAGTTAAATGATATGAATAAAGTTTCAGAGGCACGCGATGTTAGGAACATGGTTCCCAAATTCCTACGGAATGGGAGCAGTGAGGAATAGTATGAGGGTAACCAGCATGTCTCTGATGAACATTTAATTCCTGAAAATGAAAGTATGAAAACAGAGTAATGATCATTACTACTCCAGACTCTTTTTTATCAGCTCTATTTTTGGGGTAGTGGCTTTTAACAAAGTTAGCTTATGAAGCATCTCAATCAAGAAACAATAAGAATCAGAACTTTTCTCAACTGCTTCTTATTCATCAAATTTTTTGTATGTCAGCTTACCTTCAACTCCATAAGAAAATTTATATGTAAGCTACATTTGAGGTCATAGTGGATGTAGAGTCTCACAAGATGCAATGAGTAAGCTAAATATAAGTTCCACAAATATTTCCCCATTCACCATATCACCTTCTTTCTTCAAGTGTAAATAACTAGACAAATCCTTTGGGGGGAAAAAGTATATGGACCAGATATATTACCACCATAAGACCAAGCCTTCCAAAAAAAGAAGGATCAAAACTGAAATCTCTAAAGTTTACTACAAGTTCGTTTTTTTATCAATTAGCTATTATGTAAACATTGATTTTGTTCACAAGTTCTGCAGGGAGCAGTGCCTTGGCCCTTGGCTAATCAAGTATTCCATCATGTTCACTGGTAATGATGTCTCATATATATAGTATTCATATGTATAATAATGTCTTAATCATTACACCGAAACAGATGGAGCTATGATGAAATTCATATGTATAATAATGTCTTAAGTGGTATTTTACATGAGTTGTACTAGAGTGAGGGAAATGTTTGTACAATCAGACACGCACACTTTACTCCTCACCCCTTGAAGAATGGTTCCAATCATGAATATGAATATAGCAATAATGACTCGCACTACTACACTCGACCATCATCAATTCCACGCAGTGCTTGGTATGCCAATGTCGGTCAAGAAGCTCTCGGAGCTACCTTCCCCATAACTCTGTGCTTCTTTAACCTCAATGCCTCCATCGATCTTAGTGAGCTGGCTGAGCAGAGCTCTGAGAACCATCTGATCTGAAGAATAGAATGAGTCTAGCCCTGGGAGCCTGGTGGGGGCTGAACCACCAGTGAACAAGGGGATAGGGTTCTTCTTGAGTTCAGAGACTGAGTTGGTTAGGGTTTGGTTCTTTGACAAATTGGAGAAGCAGGGCACTTGCTCATTGGTGATGAAGTGCTGATCATCACCGAGGTAAGAAGAGGGCTCTTGGTCAAAGTTGATGTAAGAATCCATCAGTGGAGGAAGAGAAGCGGAGGCTGTCTCGTCAAAACAGCTTCCCACGTTGTCTCTACTTAAAACTCCTTCTGTGTTCTTGTGGAACACTCTGCACAAGACCCAGTCTTCCTGTACCTCTGGAGAGTTCAGAGTAGGAGGATCAAAGGAACCCTGGAGACGAAACTCGTGCATGACCCAATCACTTTTACGACCACGGGGCGCTCGACCTTGATAGAACACCAATGTCTTCCTCATCCCGACAAGCTTACTCTTTCTTAGAATGGCTCTGTCTTTCCCTGTGGCTTTCCAATATCCGGTGGCCGTTGCTCTGTTTGTTCTCAGCCCCGTCGCGTATTTCCTATCTCTTTGGCTGTAGAAATACCAATCTTTCCCTCCCACGCATGCCGTTTCTGTTCATTTGAAACATACAGCCAAAAACATTTTTTTTTTGTTACATAGATTACATTATATACAATAATGAAACTCATGAATGAAATTGAGCCAATGGTCCAATAGTAAACACACAGATGTGTTTCTTGGACTTCTACATCCCAAGGGTTCAAAGTGATATTGCTGATTCATTAGCTAAGAACTAGTGCTCGTTCATTTCAAAGAATTTTTTTGTTTTTATTACTTGTTCTATTCCGATTTAATTACATGTACCATCTCAAATTTAAATAATAAAATAATTTTTTTTTGCCAAAAAAGAACACAACTGAACCAATTTATCTGTTTCAAAAAATTTCATGTGGTTTTCAAATATTTTTATTTCAAAACTTGTTTTGTTCTCTATCTTATTTTTTATTGCTAGATAATTCTTTTTTAGTAAAAACACTTTTAAAATAATGTTGATTTTATGTAATAGAAGTATATACAGGCTTGAACAAAAAAAAATATGTATATATTGATATAACTATATATATATGAAGTGTAATATAATGTAAAATAGATAAAAAGAAAAAAAAGTTTATTTTTATAAAATGATACTAATAAAATATTAGATGGGTTCTATGTTGTTATACAAATAATTTTAATGGGAAAATAAAAATGTCACTATTAAAAATACTATTATATTTTAAAACATAATTTGGGTTTTTCTTATTTTCTATGATTATTTGAGATGTTTCTATATTAGTATAACTATTAAAAGAAATGTTTTTTTTATAAAATCTGTGAAAAGCGTTGGTCAATTAGTATGTATATTTATTATGAATAAGACATGTATCAGTTATTTACTGATGTAGTATTTACAAAGAAATTATATATACAGTATACACATCCGTGCGGATTTGAACTAAGCATGTCATCATGTGATTCTTGAAGCAAAAAAAAAAAAGCTGATCAAAACAGAAGTTTCAAAAAAAAAAAGTCTCGAATAGAAACCAAACACCGTGTGGATGAGCTGTATGAATGGATTTTGATTTGTTATTTATAAATGGGAGCTTTGTTTGAATGAAGAAAAACTAGAATTATCACGTAGTTGAAGGGTCAATATCTTGATTTGAAAAATAATCAAGGACCCATTATAGGCGTACGCGAAGGAGAAGAAGAAGAATCCAATTATGATCAAACAAAATTATTAATATTTTCCAAAACTTTTTAAAACTTCTCATTAGCCAAAAAATGTCACACTCAAACCAACGGAACCTAGAAATTATACCCAAAAGAAAATAAAACCTAGAAATCGACTTATTCGTCGTTATTATCTTATGTTATTCCTTTTTTTTTTAACAACTCTTATGTTATTCCTATCCAAACTTTTTCAAGTATTTTTGGTTGACGATAACGCCAAGAGTGTCAACTTCTCTTGTAATGTATTCCTAATATTTTTATTGTAGTTATTTGTAAGAATCATGTGTGTGTTTATAAGAATTATGTGTATGTTTATATGAGTAGTTTTCCTAATCTATAAGAGATACAAACATGCCAATAATGGTAATGATATGTTTAAATAAGGATTAGTAATATGTAATTATGTATAAACTACTAGGTGTTTTCCTGCACCATGTGCAGTGATAAATTTATAAAATTATATTTAAAAATACAATTTATTAATATTATATTTTTTTATTTTTGTTAACAATAACTAATATAAATATCATTTAATTAAACATAAAACTAAGAGAGAATAATTTTTTTATTTTAAATTATATTTAAGAATATATATGCATATATTTAAAATTAGAATATTAGATAAAAAAATTATCTATTTCTTTTGGTTAAATGTATTATATCAAATTGTACAAAATTACTAAAATCATATAAAAAATGTATAGTTATCAAAAACTAAAACTAAACAATATTTATAAAATTTTGTAGATATCTAAAAGAAACTAATGATATTACGATTAAAAATTATATTTTTTTTTTAAATATAGAAATTTTTGAAAATTTTAGATAATAAAAACTGTATATTTATAAACGCTAAATTAAGAAATATTTTGAAATTAAAAATTTCATATTTGAATATATTTATTCTAGTGATGGTTTATGAGTTATTACTATTTTATAAAAAGTTTACCAAAAATATAAATCAAGATTAAATGTAATATATGAGTTACTACCATATTCTAAAAGGTTCCCCAAAAGTATATATCAGCATTAAAGTAATTTTCCATGTCATATTTAACCATATGACATGTCATCAATTTTAATAGACATGTCACATTTTTTTGTAAAAATGTAATATATTAAATGTAATATATGAATTATTATCATATTCTAATAAGTTTGCCAAAAATATATAAATCAACATTAAATAAAATTATTCGTGTCATATTTTCGGGAAGTCATGTCATCAATTTTAGTAGCCACGTCATATTTGTTTCGTGAAACTGATTGTACAGAGAATATACCGCAAAATTACTTCGCAAATATAGTTTAGGGGATACCCTAAAATATCTAGAATTATAGGTGACATCATCGGATGGTTATTAGACATCACTCCGACTTTTTTAGTGGATATGGATTTAACTAACTTCGATCTTTTGATTCGAAGGATAATATTTTTTAAGAAAAGAAAAAAAAATCATTTGATCTTGGTTATTAATTATGTTTCTGCACCAAAATCATGAACACGAACGAACAAGTTATCTAAACTATTAGTCAAAAAAAAAGTTATCTAAACTATAATCATGACGGTAAATTCACTAATATCTATGTAAAAAAAACTAAAGAAGCTTTTAGCTACATGTATGTATCAAGCACGTGATCTTAGAGATAGAAAGATAAGATTGTAGTAAGAGACGTACTGGGGATGTCCCAAGGCTCGCACTTGTTGAGATCGACTTGGATCAAGAGGAGAGGAGGAGGAGTTTGATTTATATTGTCACCAAGCGATCGTGCCATCAAGTAATCGCAGACAAGCTCGTCATCTTTTGGGTGAAACCTGAATCCTGGGGGCAACTTTGCCTCCACCGTGCTTATACTACTTTCCTTCTTCTCCTCCGACTCCATGCTTTCTCTCTCTCTCTCTCTCTCTCTCTCTCTCTCTCTCTGAATGGTTAGATTTTAGGTTTTTAATATTTGATGAGGCTCTTTTTGATTAGCGGATAATTATTTAAGAGAGAGAGAGGAAAATAATGATTATTAGTGATCATTTGGGTGTGTCCGAGGAGGAGACCCGTGGTTTAAGTAGTAATTAACTGTCCAACTTATGTATATTTTGTTCCCATCAAACTTGATACTCCATCCGTTTCTAATTAATCCAAATTTTAAAAAAAAAATTATTTCAAAAGATGTATTTTTTACAGTATTTTTTACAGTATTTTTACATTATCAATATAATTTTTAATAAATAATAATGATAAATTGTTGATTTCAAAAAAAAATTTGTATTTACTAAATTTTGAATGGTTGAAAGTTATGAAAAATGTTAATCACAAAAAATTATACATTTAATACTATGATTTAATGTATTTTATTAATAAGTGTGTAAAATCCAAAAAACTTAAAACAGAGAGAGTATTATTTTTTACTAGTATTGAACAAACTAATAAGTAATTTTCCAAATAACAACCAGGTTTTAATCTTAGACATTATTAATGTAATCTTATGTGAGAATTTCCTAGAAATATCAAATTATTAAATTACATACTTAACTGAAAATAATTAAGCAAAATAAAAAATCACACATATATTTTTTGCACCAACGATTAAAAGGATATTTGATATATGTAATACTAACAAGCAACAACAGAAGACAAAAGAAGATAACTATTTAGGTTAATTGTTCGCCCAAATATATTTGTGTCGTCGAGGAAATTATATATCTGCAAATCCAATTTTGTGCTCTCATATTAGACACTTAAACAAGCTATTTTCTTTTTTGCTAAAATGTAAATATTATTAAAATGAATAAAAAAGTTCTACAAAAAATTATTTAGTTTTGAACCATCTTCACAAAAAAAGATAAAACCAAGATGGATTCCGGAGAAGAGAACAACTATCTCAACCACCTCGCTATAAGAGCGTTGAAACTTCTCAAGCTATTTTCATTCTACAACAAATGTCGTGTTAAGATTTAGTACTCTTCCCGTTCCACACTAAGTATGTTTCACTTTTACATTAAGATAAAAATGAATTCTAATATGTGTATATATACACATTTTTTGTATAAAATGTCAACACGACATTTGTTATACACACATTTTTTAAATATGTGAATAAAAATGTCAACATTTTTATACAAAAATTGTGTGTATATATACACATATTAAAATTCATTTTTATCTTCATGTAAAAGTGAAACATATTAAAAATGTGTATTTCTTTTTATCGAACTAGAAATGTGTATATAACAAATGTCATGTTGACATTTTTATACACAAAGTGTATATATATATACATATTAAAATTCATTTTTATCTTGATGTAAAAGTAAAACATACTTAGTGTGAAACGGGAAGAGTACCAAATTTGGATTGTCGACTATAACATGAACATGCTAGTGAAAAAATGGTCTTGGTTTAATTAAACCTTTAATATTGCATTATGACATGTTTATGTATACATAAACAGTGGGGTGGCTGCCATGAAACAGGAGACAACAATTAAAAATATCTAAATACCGTCCATTTGATTAATTTCTTATTTACTAGTGGGTTTTAATTTATTTACCGTCTCTGAATTTTTTGAAAAGTATTTGGAAATAGTCTTGTGAAACGTACATGTGAGTATTTCTGATTATCTTTTGCCTTAGTCATTGTAAAATGGTCTCGCATTGTAATCTCCGTCTTTAAATACGCCAAAATAAATAATTTGTCGTAGTCATAAACATAATTGCTTCGTTTTTAAAACTGCATAGTCCGAGTAAATCAAATGAATAATTCATGGGAACAGCTGGATCCGAAAGGCCCGCGTGGCCCAAAGACGTAGACCATTCATCTTTCCCTCTGCAAAATTCCACAGATTATATTTATAATAAAAACGGTGAATAGTTTAATTAATATTAACCAATGGTTTATTACATGGTAATTAGAGACAGTAATCAAAAACTTGGCCTAAATGTGGATATGTCTTTAATAGCCTTCCCACCTTTGTAAACAGATCCAGTTTCATTTCAGTCGTCACCTCTGATCATCACCGTATGCAACATGCTACTACTAGTCGTTTAAAAAAAGGAAATTGCGGATGATTTCTATCGGCCGCTACAATATAGTTAAATTATTGAAGACAAATGAGAATATTGAATAATGAAGAAGAAGCTGGTCCATAAATGTATGTAAGATCTATTGAAAGTGTGGGAAGGTATTGGGTTCCGATGCTGTCGTTTGTTAGTGGCTTGGAGCCAGTTGGAGGGGTGGAAGTGATGGCCACCACAACAACAAAAACTTTAAAGTTGGACTTTGTCAAACTTCAATTCTTTTGATATTTGGATAGAGACAAACTTATTCCTCTTCAGATTTTAAACGTACTTTCAGACCTATAGCGAGTTCCTTTCTATTCGATTGGATAGAACCAAAATCCTTGGAGTATGTGCGGTATTGTGCATTTCATTATGATACAGTATTGTATGTTTTAATATTGTTTTTATAAGGTTTTTCGGCTGAGCCTTGAGGCCGTGATGGTCACAGTTTAAACTATATTATATTAGGGATCTTATAAACTTTTTATACTTATTCCGTTCTGTTAAGATGGAAATTTTAGGAAAATATATTTTGCAAAATAAATTTTATGTTTCATATGAATTTAAAGTAATGATAAAAATTGTAAATTTTAAGAAAATTAATTAAGTTTTTGAATTATTATAAGTTTAAAATTATTTAAAACTAATAAATACAAAACTCGATGTTTTATGATAATATTTAATATGTTTTTAATATGTATGAAAAACTTAAAATAATATCTTTAGAAACAAATACAGTATCATACAGAATCAATATGAACTAGTCTAACCGTTTGAAAAAATTAATATGAATTAACAAAGATAAATATATAAAATATAAAGACTCTTTTGAATTTGGATTCAGACAATAAAAAAATACATCGTGATAGGTGAAGAAGCATCATTCAAATTTGCGTGTTACTTTCTTTTTCTTTTTGGGCAACTGCGTGTTACTTTCTAAGCGTATGTATTGTGAGAGTCAATTATTGAATAACCAAAATGTAATTTATAATTAAGCAATCTTATTTTATTATTTAGTGAGTAGCAAAGAAAAAAAATTTGGATAAAATTTACCCTTTCCCAAAAAACTACAACATCATTTTTAAAAATAAGAAAGGAGAAAAATAACCAAGTGCTCGTAGCTTGGTGGTAAAGAAGGTACAGCTATACTGCCCGCCACCCGGATTCGAACCTTGGCCACAATGGATTTAACATCCCTTCCGTTGGGGCGCTGGACCCTTTTCGGGAATGTGGCTGCCCAGATACCATAGTTATCAAAAAAAAAAAAAGAGAAAAATCAAAAAGTATTTAAGGTATATATTATAATTATAGTTGATTCAGAGAATGTCAAAATAATCGAGGGTTGAGGATTAATTTTCGGTTTAGTATGAAAACACTTTGTGAGCTTAGGATAAGACAAAAGAAATGCCTTTCAGGAGGTGCATGAATGAATAAACACTAGCTTCCATAGGCGAGATATGCTTGCCAATGAAACACAGCTGGCCGTAAAACAGAAAGGAGAATTTATTTCGTAAATATGTTTGCATATGCATTTCATAAAATTTATGCAATATTCAGACAAAAGCATTTTTTCAAAAGAAAGCGTTTTCTGGAATCACGAGACAGAAATTACCTAATCTTGATGGAACAATTATTGAGGTGCTAAAATCAGTTTCAAAAAAACAAAAAAAATTTATTGAGGTGCTTTACCAAAATAGTTGTTGCTTTTTCTATTTGCAACTGTAATTGTTGCTTTTACCACAAAAAAAAAACTGTAATTGTTGCTTCTTCTTGGTTTAGGTTTCTCTTAACTGATTTGATGTGCCCCATGATTGGTTATTTTCCGTAAGGGAAAGTTTGTCCTCACAAGATCATATGTGAACGCTAATCATATCTTAAAAGACACTCATATGAATACACAAAGCGTGTACTTGTGATAATGCTCATTATTGGTTGTGACCAACTGACCATAATGTTGGAAAATAATAGTTTTCACACACACGAAAAAGTAACTAAATGCATACAGTAACTAGATATAGTAAAAACTCAATAAATTAATAGTGTCGGAACAGTAAAATTTCATTAATTATAAAGTTATCGATTTACAATTTTTTTCTTTTAGAATTCTCTATTTTAAATATATTTTATATAAAATAAGAAAATAGTTGATTTTATCATATAAATTAATTTAATTTTAGATATTTGATATTTATATAATTTTTAATTTTGTTTGGTGTATTTTTAATATTTTTCATAAAAAAATTCATATATAATATAAAGTAGTTTTAGATATAATTTTACTAAATGTTATTAAAATATATTAAAGTATTTTAAAAATTAGAGATGAAATTAAGTGTGAATATAACACATAAAATACAATGTGTTATTTGTACTTATATAAACCTTATATACGTAAATTATTAAATTGTGATTATAGTATGACTATAATTTACATGAGATTTTCTATAAAAAGATTATCTTTTTATTTTATCGATTTTAGTCATATTTTGAATCAGCTTAACTCATGAGACATTTTTTTATATTAATTTAACGTGTTTATTAATTTACCGAATATTAGTTTATAGAATTTATACTGTATAATAACATCATAATCCTCTCCCAGTAAAACATAAACACTTAAAAATGGTCAAATGTTATATAACATTGACATGAGAAAACTTGAATTGAAAGAAACCGAAATCAATGTTGTCAGGCCCATTAAGAAGCCCATAAAAAATGGCGGTGAATGAAACATTTCGGGTAAGAGCGTATACGTTAATAAACGTGGCCCATCTATGTGCACGTTCCCCAATTCTTGTTTCCAAATCAAAAACCTAGACAAAATCGACGATCTCCTCTCCCTCAACATTCAGAAAGAGACGACGACAAGAGCAGCAGACGTTTCGTCCGTGCCCTTCCTCCTCCTCCTCCTACTTTCCTTACGTGAGTATATCTCCTCCTCTTCTTCTTCCTTTTGTTGCTTACAACTCAGAAGTAGAATCTCTCTCGCAAGGCAATTTTGGGCTGGAAAAAGATAATCAATTATGTGAATTATGCTTTGCAAAAGGGGAGTTTTCAATCAGTGTTCATAGACCTAGAAGTTAATAGTTGAGAGAGTTATAGTTAATATGTGGATTGGTTTTCTTAGTCTTTCCTTTATGCTTGCAATCTGCGTCCTGTTTCTATTCCTCACCACTAACTAATGCTATGCTCCGGTTTGCATGACTTGCTATTTTCTGGGTTTCAGGCTGCTGGCTGTGTAAGAAACATGTCAGTTCTTATTGTGACAAGTCTTGGGGACATTGTCATTGATTTGTACTCCACTAAATGCCCTTTGACTTGCAAGAACTTCCTCAAGCTCTGCAAGTAATTACTGCACTCTCTCTTTCTTTCTTTCTTTCTTTGCTTATCTATCTATCAATACTTTACTCACTGTTTCTCTCTCTCTCTCTATTGGTTAGGATCAAGTACTACAATGGGTGCCTCTTCCACACTGTGCAAAAGGATTTCACTGCTCAAACTGGTGATCCTACTGGTACTGGACTTGGCGGTGATTCCATCTACAAGTAAGTAATGTTGTGTGCTTATTAATTTTTTTTTCTTATCATCTTTTCCTTCTCTCTGTGTGTTACTAGTTTTCTGCTTTTCCAACTCCTTGTTTCTGTTTTCAATTGTTAGTTTCTCCGAATAAATCTGTCAACTTTATCCTTAAATCATGTTTTGTTGAATTCCCAGATTGCTGTATGGTGAGCAGGCTCGCTTTTTTAGAGATGAGATTCATCTCGATTTAAAACACTCCAAAACTGGCACTGTTGCTATGGCTAGTGGTGGAGAGAATCTCAATGCTTCCCAGGTAAATATCCCCCTACTCATTTTGCCTTAGCTACCAAATTTATGATCTTATAGACTTCTCAGAGTAACGACCTCTGTGTTGTGGATCAAATATTGTGTCCTTATTTGACTTAGTCTATTTTCTTCTTTGCAGTTTTATTTCACACTTCGTGATGATCTAGACTATCTTGATGGGAAACATACAGTAAGTACATTTACAGTTGTTCCTAATCTCCCTACGATTTCTTTTCTATGTTACTTACAATATATATGCCATTTTATAGGTGTTTGGGGAGATTGCTGAGGGGCTTGACACGCTGACTAGGATAAACGAAGCTTATGTTGATGCCAAAAACAGACCTTATAAAAACATTAGAATCAAGCACACTTATATACTTGAAGATCCCTTTGAAGATCCCACACAACTGGCTGAGAGGATACCAGATGCTTCCCCGGAAGGAAAACCCAAGGAAGAGGTTGAAATTGACGTGCGTCTTGAAGATGATTGGGTTCCCATGGATGAACAACTTGATGTTCATGAACTGGAGGAGGTTATCCGTGAAAAAGCTGCTCATTCTAGTGCTGTTGTACTTGAAAGCGTAAGTGTCCTCAACTCAGCTGTCTTGTAGCTCTATTGATGTTGTTATACCAATCACGTTTAATACCTGAGCCTGTATTGCTATTGCAGATAGGAGATATCCCAGAGGCCGAGGTCAAGCCTCCTGAGAATGTACTGTTTGTCTGCAAATTGAATCCTGTGACTGAGGTAGGTGCTTTATATATTAGAGTTAGCCAATAGCAAAGGCTTCTTTTTGTTTGTGACAGTTTGTTCTTTTTTATCTCTTGTCTCATGCAGGATGAGGATCTGCATACCATTTTTTCACGCTTTGGCACTGTTATATCGTGAGTGATATCTCCTTGATTCGTTCTGAAAAATCAAATGTTGTGTAGTTGTGTTATTTATCTTCTTGTCTGAAAATGGCAGGGCTGATGTAATCCGGGATTTCAAAACCGGTGACAGTTTGTGCTACGCTTTTATAGGTGAGTCCTGCTATATAGTTACTGTTGGATTTCTCTCTATATGTATAAATGTGTGTGTTGCTGAGAGTTTTGTGTTTGTTATATAGAGTTTGAGGAAAAGGCGGCATGCGAACAAGCATATAACAAGGTAAATTTTCAATTCAAGTGCAAGCTTAGGAACTGAATGAAGACTGAAATGGAATTATATTTGGAGGGGTGTTAAGTGATTGTTGTTGCTTTACAGATGGGGAATGCTCTGATAGATGATAGAAGAATACATGTGGACTTCAGTCAGAGTGTATCCAAACTTTGGTCACAGTTCCGGCAGAAAGATTCACAAAAGGGTAAAGGTAAGTCCTTTCTCCCTCCTTATTGTGCGTATTGATCCCACAGAATCACGAGTGACATTGAATGCTGATGATGTAAATTAACATGGATAAAATGGTGCAACAGGAGGGAATGGATGTTTCAAATGTGGGTCGACGGATCATGTAGCCAAGGATTGTGTGGGTGGTGGTAATCAGGGTTCAAAGTTCATCGTAAAAGACCAAAACAGACAGCACGGAGGAGGTGAAGGGTATGATATGGTGTTTGAGGGAGATATAGCTGAAAGGCCCAAGAGGGAGAAGAGAGAGCATAGTCATGACAAGGACAAGATTCGGAGCAGAAGTCCTCGTGGCTATGGTGAAGGCAAAAGACAAGAGAAAGATGAACCCGAGGACAAGGAAGCTAGTAAGTACAATGGTAGAAGACATAATAGGGAAGAGGAAAGAGAAAGGGAGAGGAGGTATGATGATGGTGGGGGTAGGGAGAAGAAACACAGGGAGAGAGAGAGTAGGGAAGATGAAGAGAGGAGAAGAAGAAGACGACGCCACGAAGAGATGAGAGACGATCGTGGGAGTGAGAGAGAGTATAAGGGAAGGAGAAAATGAGAGAAGGGATAGGTGAAATGCAATCTTGTCATAAACTAGCTTTGAATTCCATGGAACTGAATGCTTTTCAAAAACTTTTGCAGACATGTATATGTATTGTATGGATCCTTTTTTTTTTTTTTTGATTATTCAAACTCCCTCGAGTGTTGTGTGTGACTTGTGAGCGATTCGAACATAGTAGCGGGGTGGAAGATGTTCTTTGTTTTTCACTGACATGAGGGCAGCGCTTTAAGAGACTACTAGATCATGACCCGCGCGCATGCGCGGATTTATCTTTTGATTCACATATTTTATATATATGTTGTATATTATTTAAGATTTATAATATAAAAAAGTTAGAACGATCTGGAACCAAAAAAATCGATCCGGACAAAAAATTTCAAATACCTACTTAGATCCAAATATTGAGAACTCGAAAAACTCATACCTGAAATGAACATATTTATACCCGATTCGGTGAGCTAAATTTCAAATATAATATCTTTTGTTATATTTTTAATTCATTTTTTTGGTTTGGTAAGATTTACTATTTATTCGAAAAAAATTTGGCTAACTTAATGGTATATATTCGTAGGTTTCTTTTTTTTCTGAACAGGAAAAAAAAAAGATTTAGGTCTTGATTAAATTTATCTTATATAACAAATTGCTCCTATAAATAATTTTTATAAAAAACTAATTTTGTAACAGTAATATCATTTTTGTTATAAATTAGTATATCATGGTTTATAGGTTCAAAGTATAGAATTTGCCGTTTTCATAGTATTGCTAATATTGATAGATGCAAGTTAATGAATACATATAATATATTGTATTATTATTAATTTGTCGTATAGTATTATATGTTAGTAGATGTATTATTAATAATATATCTTATAGTATAATATGGTAGTGGATGTATCTAGATTATAGTAAAATATATGTAATATAAGGAAACATGTGTAGTGGATATAATAATAAGGTAAGAAGTGAAAAACTATGGTAATGGTTGATATTAATTATTTATAAAAAGGCATGTCTAATAATAAGTAGATTAATATAGCATTAATTATATAAGGTCCAATTTTAAAATCCACCTAGAAGAAGTTGTAATGTTTCTGTTTTAATAAAATAGATAGGCTCGCACTTGATTCTGAAAATAAAAAAAAGAGGACTTGACAAAAATTTCAATATGGAGGGCGGTACGATTAAACCGGTTACCAATTTAAGTTGGTTTACTAGAAAACCAAGTAACTAGTAGAAAGAAAGAGGGAGTGTCCGTGGTCTCTGTCGAAGAAGAAGAAACAAGCAATCTCCGTCGTCGTCGTCGTGGTGAAATGTCGAACAACATAGTGGTGCTAGACAACGGCGGTGGACTCATCAAAGCCGGCCAAGGCGGCGAATGTGATCCCCTCGTCGTGATCCCAAACTGCCTCTTCAAACCTCTCTCCTCCAAGAAATTCATCTTCCCTCCTCCTCTCTCCCACGGCGCAGACGTCGACATCGACTTAACCTCCGCCGCCGTACGCCGCCCCATCGACAGAGGCTACCTCATAAACCCCGACCTGCAACGCGACATCTGGTCACACCTCTTCACCTCACTCCTCCGCATCACCCCAACCTCCTCCTCTCTCCTCCTCACAGAGCCGCCACTCTCCATCCCTTCCGTCCAACGCGCCACCGACGAGCTCGTCTTCGAGGATTTCGGCTTCTCTTCCCTCTACCTCGCTAATCCTCAGTCACTTGTCCATCTCTACGAAGCTAGTCGCCGGCCAGGGTCCATCCTCTCGCGGACTCAGTGTAGCCTCGTCGTGGACTGTGGCTTCTCCTTCACTCACGCCGTCCCCGTCCTCCACAACTTCACGCTCAATCACGCCATCAAGAGGATCGATCTCGGAGGCAAAGCTTTCACCAATTACTTGAAGGAACTGGTCTCTTATCGATCCATTAATGTGATGGATCAAACTTTCTTGATGGATGATGCTAAAGAGAAGCTCTGCTTCGTCTCTCTTCACCTCCACCGTGATCTCAACCTTGCTCGGTTCCTTCCTCTCTCTCTCTCTCTCTTTTTTTAATCTCTTCATCAACCATTTCATTTATGTATAGAGACTGTAATGCAAACAGGGAGCGGCGTAATGGGAACGTGATAAAGTCTACATATGTTCTTCCTGATGGTGTCACACATACCAAAGGTTATGTCAAAGATCCTCAATCTGCCATGAACTTCCTTACTTTAGGCTTATCCGATGAAGGACCTAACACTCTCCTCGATACTAAGCTTGACAACGTTGAGAGGAAGAAGGCTGACATGAACAAAAACGTAACAAGATTCTCTTCTTTGTATGTGTTTCTGTGCTTGTAGGTTTTCATGTTTTAAGCGTCTTTGGTTGCAGGAGATTGATTTGACAAATGAGCGTTTTCTTGTACCTGAGACGTTATTCCAGCCTGCAGATCTAGGTTTGTTCTTGTATCAATATCAACACCAATAATGTCGTGTTAATTATATAGGAGATGAAGGTTTGTCGGGAGAGATGTTGATGCTACTCTACTTTTTGGACAGGGATGAATCAGGCGGGACTTGCAGAGTGCATTGTCCGAGCTGTTAGCTCATGCCATTCTTACTTGCAACCTGTTTTGTACCAAAGGTAATATGAGTTTTTTACTTGCCCCCATTGAATTACTGAGCTGTGTTGTTGTCTGATGTTTATTGCTTTTTTTGTGGCAGCATCATCTTAACTGGTGGAAGCACATTATTTCCTCAACTTAAGGAGAGGCTGTAAGTCTAAGTTTCATACGATGAATCAAATTATCAGTGGTGAGTAATAATACTAACTATTAGAGCTGCTGGGATGCAGTGAAAGAGAGCTTCGACCACTTGTCCCAGACCACTTTGATGTGAAGATAATAACTCAGGAGGAGTAAATAAACTCAACAATCCTTTCCTATTAACCAACACCAACTCTTCCCTTTTGATTTGTAAACTATTTTTGTTTATTATGGTTGCAGCCCCATACTAGGTGTATGGAGAGGGGGTTCAGTTTTGGCTTCCAGCCCAGATTTTGAGTCCATGTGTGTCACCAAGGCTGAATACGAAGAACTTGGATCGGCTCGATGTCGGAGAAGATTCTTTCACTGAAGACAACCAAAAACATAGTGAAATAGTTTTCAAATTGAGTTGCTTGTATCCTCTCACATGTCCAATTATTTAGAATGTTGCCATGAGAAACATAATGATGTAACGCCCAATCAGCCAAGGCAATTTCTCTAGTCAGTTTTACACAAAACAGCTAATAAGGTTTAGGGTACAACATATCTGTACACAAACGTATTAGTTAACTTTTTTATCTGGATACCAAAACCTGTTTGTTAGTCAACATTATAATAACACATGAGAGCCTAGTGGAGTTGACACATCAGATCTTTAGAGTCTTAACAGACGGTCAGTAACTGAAAAAACTTGAAAAGCCCACATTATAAATTAACACATGATTTGTAAATTCTCTGAATCTTCCTTACTCAACAAGCCTCCATTCTAACAAAACCTAAGAACAAGAAAGAAAGGAAAAACTTCTTTTTATACTCTTTCCTCTTGACAGCTGAACAACCCTCTGCTACATGCCTTCATCTTCTTTAGATGTACTACTAATATACTGTAAAATTACATTATTGATCGGTTCTAGATCAAACCAGGGCAAAACATGATTGGAGAGAAAGCTTATAATGTTGTACAATGAAACTGCATTGACCAAGAGAAAAAGGAACCATTTCATTTGATAATGGTCCCTCTTGTATACTGTGACATCACATCTAGACTTATACATGTGTTTTTGTTAACGAATATGTATAACATGACAGGACAGGAACAGTCTGCTGCTCCCTGATGGCTTTTCTCTTTTCACAGCTCTTGTGTGCAACAACAATATCAAGGAAAGAAAGAAACCATCCATCTATACACCCTTTTTATCACTTCACAGGACGAACACCGACGGTTCTAACACGGAATCTGTACTGAGGCTGATCCTCCTCCTCGTCACTGTCTTCATCGCTGTCATCTTCTTGACTGGAGTCATCGTTTTCAACAACAGTATCCCAACGGGCATAGTCGAGTGTGGAATGACCCTTGGGCTTAGGGATGGCTTGCCATGCGTTGGACAATGACACATCATCCTTGCTCTTGTCATCTCTAACCTCAGGTGTTTTAGGTGCAACAACATCTTCCCCCTTGTTTCTTACATCTCTTGTGATGGAAACTAATGACTCAAACCTACTCTCATCTTTCCTACTTGACTGTTCATCTGTGTCTTCATCATCTTCATTTTCCAACTCTGCTTCAGATTCAGGAATTGGAGCAAGGGACTTTCCTTACCAAAGAAAAAAAAATCAAACCAAGACATGATTATTTAACCCAGTACAGAACAGAACAGAACAGAGCTACTTGCTACTATACAAAGGAAAGTAAGAGAGTATATACCAACTGGGTCCTTAAGCGAGCCTCGAGGTTCTGGTAGACCTCAGAATCAGGGTTCAAGTCCAAGAGCCTGGTGACATCAAAAAGAGCAGAATGGTACTCTTTAAGAGTGACTAATGTCTGGGCCCTGAGCATCAAAGCACCGCTGTGTTTCTGATCAAGCTCTAGCACCCACGTGCATTCTTCTGCTGCCTGTTTGAATAATAATAATAATAATATCAAGAAAATAAAAAGAGAGGCTTATTAAGAATCTGGAATCTGGATTCTGTTTTGATTATAATTGATTAAAAAGAAAAGAAAAAAGTAGATCCTTAGACCTGTTTGAAATCGTGCAATTTCAAGTAACAGGCGGCGCGGTTGCTGTGAAGAGCGATCTTCTGGGACTTGGACTTAGCCGCCGTGAGAGCCTCCGTGTACAAGAGAAGAGCCTCCTTGTACTTGCCCTCCCTGTACAGCTCGTGCCCCTTCTCCACCTTCCCCGACGATGATGCCATCAGCACCCTCTTAGATTTGATTTGATTTGATGATCCAAATCAAACCCCAATTTCTAGAAAGAAAGAGAATAACAATAGCGAGTGAAGAAGCATAAGACCGTACCCAAGCTGGATATGAATCACCCTTTCTATGCAAATCGTATGAATGATTCGAGAGAATTAGGGCATTTTTTATTTATTTATTAATGAATCATTTTTGATTAAAAAAAAAAAATCTTAAATTGAAGATCCCGCGCATCTGGCACTATTGTTGGGTTGGTGGTTGATATATGGCCCATTCAACGGTCCACTCAGGCCCAACCTTTGTTTTCTTTTTCCTCGTCAAATAAATTGCAAAAAGGTCCTCTCTGTCTGTGCTTAGCTTTAATGGCGGAGGAATCAGTTGAAGCTCTCATCAAAGCTAAAGAACTCAACCTTCAGAGTATCCAACTGACTGCTTTCCAACTCTCAAGTCCTAATTTCCAGGTGTCCCTACATGATGATATAAACAACTTGAACGTTTAATGTTATGTTACAACTCTTTCAGTTTGAGCAAGGAAGTTATTGGTTTGACAAAAAAAAATGTAGTTAAATATTAAAAAACCACATGCTAATCCGCAAAAAGGGAAAATTCCTGAAAAATACACAAACTGAATTTCTTTTGCTAAAATAATACACGAACTTTTTACGTTTCCCAATTAATATACAGACTAAATTTGGTTATCCGTTAAATACATCAACTTTTGAAATTCGTAGGTTTTATACCTCAAATTTAACAGTGTTAACTCTGGTTAACAGAGAATTAAGACGACGTTAACTTTTTAATTAGACACGTGATTGAACCGTTAAAAGCTCGGATTCCTTTATCAAAAGTCCCAAATCGATTAAAAAGCCCTAATTTTCTCCCTCTCTTTATTTCCCCAGAAATTCTCAAATCGATGGCTAAGAGTGAAGGCTCGATTTCAGATGCAAGGTCATCCTATAAGAAGAAAGTCGACGGTCCGTTATGCTACTGTAATAAGAGATCGACTCCGGCGAAGGCATGGACAGATGACAATCCGGGGCGAAGGTTTTGGTGTTGTGGTTCTTATGGGTTCGTCGATTGGATTGATAAGCAGGAGCAAAATAAATGGCAGAAAAAAGTTTACTGGAGACCAGAGGCGTGATGGATCGCCAGAGAGAAGAAATCAGAAATCTGAAACAGTTGCTTAGCACAGCTTCTCAACCAGCCACATCTGATGATTCAACTGCATTATTGTTGGAGGAAGGAGACAGACTCGCAGAGGAGAAGAAAAAAAGTTGAAATTGCTCTTATAACATCAGTTGAAAAGGAGAAATTGCTGAGGCAATTCCTTGGTCTTTCATTGGGAGGCTTCGTTGTTGTCACAGTCATCCTGGCCGTTAGCATTATGAAGAAGTAGTTATGGTTTGTGTCTTTTGTTGTCATGTTTCATTCGGATTTGTGTTTCTGTTTTAGTTTGTCATGTTTGTGTCTTTTGTTGTCTTTTATTGGTCTGTCTGTTTCGGATTGTCATGGTTTGTGTCTTTTGTTGTAATGGCATCAATGACATTATTTTCATCTCTATTTGATCAATGAAGTTTATGTTTGTTGTTGTTACATTTTGGATCTTCTTCCTGTATTATTTCTTAAAAAACATCCAACACAAAAGAAGATCATCCTAAAGAGTTTTAAAACATCCAAACAACAGAAGATCATCCTAAAGAGTTTTAAAACTGAGAAATATACAAGATAAGAAACTGAGAGAAGTGATAGAGCCTAAGAATCTTGAGGTTGTTGTTGAGAGCCTTGTGAATTCTGATCACTCACAGCAGCAGACCCCCATTCCTCAAATACACGACCAGAGTAAGGACCAATATAGCAACCAGACTCTCTTGGAACAGGAGGCACACACTCACGTCCACGGCCTCGAGCACGCCCTCTCCCTCGTCCCCGTCCACGGCCACGGCCTCTAGCAGTTGGAGCATTTGATGGCTGTGGAGCAGTTGAAGGTTGTGGATCAATACAAGGTTGTGTGCTGGCCGGATTTGGTGTGGACTGGCTTTGAGCATTCCTCCTCTTCGGTGCATTTTGAATGCTCCAAGGATCATCCTTATTAAGGAAAGCATATATGAAATTACATACACATCATCAAACCACAAGAAAAACATATAAAAAACAGAGTTTGCTTACAGTCTTTTTAGGCCGTCCTCTTTTGCATTTAGGAAGCTCAGGAGCAGCTGGTACAGTACAAGTTCCACAGTTATGACCAGTTTGCTTACAGTTGCTACATGTCATCCTTCTTCCTTCTCTTGTAACCTTTGTTGGATTTGTCTTTGACTCATGTGCCTCCTTGATCCTATCATAATTCTTCGGACGTCCTGACATTCTCCTTTTTTCAAGGATTTCTATAGGTTCTTTACCTGTCTTCTCCCACAGTCTCTCTCCGTTGACATGTTTTATGTTGTTTTCGTAGGTGTCTTGCCACCTTGATGTCAGATAGTAAGGATCAACAAAGCTACAAAATACAAAGAGAGAGATAGAGTTAAAACCTATATAATACAAAGAGAGAGATAGAGTCAACAAAGCTTACTCTTCAGGTTCTTTGTTATGCTCGTTTATGACATAAATAGCATGCTGGCAAGGTATCCCGGTGATGTCACATCTATTACAAGCACAATGCTTTTCTGGAAGGCATACCACGTAGCTACAATCCCACTCAGTGACTTCATATAAGCTTTCACTACTCTTTATAACGGTGCAGTGGTTACTTGCTTTGCGGTTTTGCTCAAAAATCTCCATGATATTCGGTGGAAACTGAGTCGAACAGCCACTTGTTTTCTCACGCCTTCGAGAGTTACGATTCATTGCAAGTCTCCTAATCTCTTCAAGCATGTTAATCAGTGGCAACTTACGAGCATCCTTGATTGTTCTGTTGAAGCTCTCTGAGAGGTTGTTACACACATCTTCGCGTCGTGCATGTCTACTGAAAAACGCTCTACACCATGTCTTCGGTTCTGTCTTCAGCAAGTCCGCATGTGCCTTTGCGTCGAACACTTCTTAAAGCGTGCAAACTGATCTGATAATCACCCTTAATACCAGGTCTTCTTCTTGCTTCATCCTTGTACAGCCTTGCAATTGTACCCTGCTTCAACATCCTTGCTTTATTACTCTTCAGATGGTTATGTTTATCCACATAAGATTTCACCATCCACTTCCCCTTTGGCTTCTCAACAGAGCAATAAATAATTCCAATTGCAGTTTTTCTTAATACAAACGGCTCCCAGCTTTGTTTTCTCCAATCGGCAAAGCTTCACATCGAAATTTGTCTTCAAAACATAGCGCAGCAGCTGGTCTTTGAACTCTTCTCCGCTCTTGAATGTCTGCATTAACCACAGGTATGGAGGCTTCTCATTGCTGTATGTAGTTCTCGAAATCACCTTTTCCTGTCGATTGAAGTAATCCCACTCATCATCAGTGTCAACAGCAGGAGCCGGATGTTCATCATCCTTTAATTGCCTCTCCAATTCTTCTTCATCATCATCATCACCTCCACCTCTAATTTCCTCATTAGCGCCATCTCTAACTTCCTCACTAGTGGTACCTCTAACTTCATCATCAGGGATATCTCCAAAGAGTGACTGAAATGGAATATCTCCTGCTTCTTCGATGACTTCTTCCTCAACCTCATCACGAGCATTGTTCTGACCTTCCTCGTCTCTCTCTGATTCTCCATTGTTCTGATCACCTTCCTCGTCTCTCTGACCTTCCTCGTCTCTCTGACCTTCTTCGCCTCTCTCTGATTCTTCATCGTTCTGGCCTTCCTCGTCTCTCTCTTCCTCACCTCTCTCTTCACCTCTGTCTTCACCTCTGTCTTCACTTCTATTTTCTTCACCATTCACCGAAACAGAGCCATCAACCTTTTCACCAACACTCTGCTCAATGTAGATATCAACTCCACCTACTTTTATAGCTTCACAACACATCTGATTAATAGAAGCATCTGAAGAAACTTCCGAAATCACTTTCACCGACTCCATAGATTCTTGTGGAAGCTTGTACCAGACGTGTTTAACCTCCCCGTTTGACCCATTGTCTTCACAGAATCCTTCGAACATAGAGCACGTCATGTAATCTGGATCGATAGCGATGTCTTTATTCACTAATCCTCCCGATAGTGAAAGTCGTTTTCTTTACGCTCCATAACGCCTCTATAGTGTAGCCTAACCTTCATTAACCCTAGTTCACTGCAATCAAACCAAAGATTATGATTTAGAAACGCAATCAAACCGAAGAAGATGAAGAACAGAAACTCAAATTGGAAAGGGGAAAAGAGAAAGGGAAGGGATCGAGAATTACCTCATCTTTTTCGTGTCTCAGAGAACATAGAAATCGAACACTTCAGAGCGACATCAAGAAGAAGAACAATATTTAGAGAAGAAGAGAGTATCGAGCAATTCGATTTGGGGATTTTTAGGAACAAACCCGAGTTTCACAGACATATCACGTGTTCAGTTAACTCTCTAATGTCGTCTTAGTTCTCTGTTAACTAACCAGAGTTAAATCTAAGGTGTAAAACCTACGAATTTCAAAAGTTGATGTATTTAACGGATAACCAAATTTAGTCTGTGTATTAATTGGAGAACGTAAAAAATTCGTGTATTATTTTAGGAAAAGAAATTCAATCTGGGTATTTTTCAGGAATTTTCCCCCGCAAAAATGAAAACACATTCATATTAGTGTAAAATCGTTTTCAGACCAACACACAAGATTCCCCGGAACAGAGTTTTACTAAGAAGAAGAAACAGAGCAAAAACATTTTAGCTTCAACAAAAAAAAAAACAATAGAATACATAGGTTTGTTATCTTGCCCCTATTCCTCACTCTTGGACTTCTTCTTCTTCGATTTCTTCTTGCTCTGAGTCTGACCATCATCAGTCTCCTCCTCTCCTCCAGACTTCCTCTTCTCTTTCTTCTTCTTTTTCTCTGACTTCTCCTCATCAACTGCCTCCTCTTCTTCACCCTTTGCCTTCTTCTTCTTACTTTTCTTTCCTGAGGCCTCCACTGTCTCCTTCACTTCCTCATCTATAAGGAGGGCACGGATCAAACACTTATTATAGTCCACCACCATACATTACTCTTTGCACAAATTTTATTTCAAAGATATAATTACCTTTGTTTTGCAGATTCTCAATCACCTCCTTCATTACATCCACGTTCTTACGTGGGGCAACTCCCTTGTCATAAAACTCCAACCTTTCCTCTACCTGTTCCCTAAGCTTCTCACCAAATGCTGTTGTTGCGCCATCTGCATCAGGACAACACCACCAATCAGGTTACAACATTTCTCAAAAGAATATTAAAGAGCTAGAGTTTCTGATTCGTACCAGCAAAACAATCAATACGAGACGCTATAGAGCACTTGTTTGCAAGATAACGAGCGATACGGCCCTTGTTCTTAGCAGAAGCTCGGCCAATGAAGGAAGAATGGAAGATCAACCCATACTTGGGTGTGTTTCCACGTGTTTTAAGAGCCCTGAAAAGACCACCACAGATGTTCAAATGTCACACGCAAAAGCACTTGAATAACTTATGGACAAGATTACAAGAAGAAGAATATATCGCACCTGAAAAGCGCCTTCTCAGCTCCGAGAATCTGGAGGGTAGAAGATGGGCACTTAGCAAGGTTAGTCAGACTTCCAGCATGTGAAATGAGACGGGCACCAACCATATCTCCAATCAAGGCGGCCAAATTAGGGGCAATGTCGCTCATCTTAGCAACAAGGTAATCATAGAGCTTCTTCCTGTAGTCAGCGAGGTCCATCACTTTCTTAGCAAAGGTCTGTACGTTGATCAAGTCAAGCGGTGATAAATCCTGGCCTGTTGTGCATACCGAAGAAAAATAAAATGTAAGAGAGATTACAAACACGAATTAATCTGTACAGCTTAGCTTGGTCACTTACCCATGGATGCTTTTCCAGCTTCGACGACCTCCTTTGCTTTATCCTCATCCCCTAAGACTTCAGTAAGCATGGGGATGTGGTCATCAGTCAGCTTTGACTTGTCTTCAATCATCTTTGAAACTCGGGCGTATAGATAATTGTCATTAACAATCTTCACTAGCTCGGGGAAGTGCCACGAATACCATTCCCTGTAACAACATCAATCAATAATTAAACAATGTGAATTGAAAGTACACACAAATTGAATTTAAAAACAAAAAAACAAACCTGACTCTCATGGCGAAGGAGTTGATATCCTTATCAAGGGTGTCAAGGAGGAAAATGGCTTGAATAACCATGTTGTCGACTCGGTTAACATTGAACTTGACCTTGGCTCTGCTGTAGCTGTGAGCTAATCCAAGTTGAGATTTTTCGAGATCACCAGGCTTGAGGTCCTTGATGAACCTGTCAAAATGAAGGCGGACACCACGGAGAAGCTCGAGAACGAACTCATTGCTCTGGCAGGGGATTTTAGTGGCTTCCAAAATGTGGGAACCAAGTTTAGGCTCAGAGGTTCCTAAGCTGAACTTGGGTTTCTTGCCTTCCTTTACTTTAGGAAGATTCAACTCCAGGAAACTTCTCAGCTCATCAGTCATAACACCTGCCATCAAATGACACAACTTTTAATAAAAATTGAACCTTTATCTAAAATGAATAGGAAGCAGAGAATCCCCAGGTAATATATCTAAAATCTAAAGGCAGAGTGATAGTTCGAGTTCCCACAAGGTGACAATAAATATACCTTCAGAGACGGCGTTAACTTGATTTAGGGCATCGAGCGCAGACTCAAAGGGGTGAAAAGCGGTTAGCTGGACAACACGGCCAAAGCGACTGAGGTCGGTGACTGAGCTTCGGACGGCCTCGGTGTTCTGTCCGATCTCGTCAAGACCGTGCGCTTCGAAGAGGCCATAGCCAGAAGATGACTCGTAGAGAAGATACATAGCCATTTTGTTTGTTTGTTTGAGAGAGGAGAGAGACACTAAAACCCTAAAACCTGTAAGACGACGACTATGACTGAAATTTAACACGGAACTCAACTAGGGTTTCAGCGCCTTTTAATATCACCAGAGCGCTGCTTTCAATATGGGCTAAAAATAAATGGGCTACGTGTAATTAGCTCCAGAGTCCAATAATGATGTGGATGTTGATTTAGCTTCTAAAGGCCCATCATGGCGAGAAACTGGAAGCTCACAAATCACAACAACGTGTGACAATGTGTGTGCCTCTCAGAAGGTGGCAATGGCAACGACGAAAGTAATTGCCGCACTTAGCCATGGAATTTGGTTAGAGATTTAGAATCCGTTCGGACATTCATAAAATTTCCGGTATGATTTAGTTAGAGTAACAAGTTTTGGGATAGACTAATATCCTAGATAATTTCAAATCCAATTTGGTTCTGATTTTCGGTTGAAATTCGAAACTTTTTGGATTAAATATGATATTTTTAGGGTTTCCAAATAAAATTTTTGGATGATTTAAAATATTTTGGATAAAATGGTATTTTGGTATTCATTTTTTTGGTATTTCATTTTATAAATATTATTGTAAATTATTTAATGATTTTAAAACTAAATATCTTTAATAATTTATACTATAGAAATTTAGGTACTATTTTTTCTTTGGT
The DNA here is from genome assembly GCF_000801105.2 of Raphanus sativus. Taxonomy (NCBI): domain Eukaryota; kingdom Viridiplantae; phylum Streptophyta; class Magnoliopsida; order Brassicales; family Brassicaceae; genus Raphanus; species Raphanus sativus. The sequence continues at coordinate 24,826,589 of NC_079518.1, read as the reverse complement.
CTGGTTCTAGTTCAGTTCTATTTAGATTCAAAAGTATAGGATCCGCTCAGATAATTGATATGATTCAAATCTAAACCAAACATTTTCGGTTCAATTTGGCTTTTCGGTTCCAAGTAAATGTGCCGGATGAAGTAGTGTTCAATAACAATTTCCTATATTGTTTCTAGTTCTCTAGTTTTTAAGTCTCCTTTGGTCTGTGCAGAAAAAAAAGGATGAGCTTAAAGCATTGTTGAAAATAAAGTGAAATACTTCTTTTTTGTTTAAAATTTTGATGCATTGGATTTTATAAGTGGTAAGAGTTTATAAATGTTAAAAGTAGAATTATATTACAATGGAGAAAAGGGTACAATTGTAGGAAATATATCTCAGAAGATGATAAAGTGAAATATATGTTTCTCTTATTTTTCATAACATAAAGTGAACTATGTGTCTTCCAACCAAAGAAGAACATGGTGATACTACACTTAGACATCTCCATAGCCATCAAAGAGGAGATGGGACAGTTTCATCTCCCTTCATTGATCTTGACTCCAAGCATAGGCTTAAAGTCGCTGTCTGCGGGTGTCACAAAGGTCGTTGAGTAGGAGCCAGAAGCGCCCGTGTCTTTGGTTTGAAAGGCGCTGAAAGAGGACCTTGTAGTGTCATCAAATCTCCAGTCGGGTAGGTAGATCGGCTTAGAGGTCACTTCACTCACCTCAACGTCTCCTGAAAGCATGGCAACCACTCGTGACATTGATGGTCTAACCGCGTGAGATGCTTGAGTGCAAAGCAGAGCAATGCCTATCATGCGTTTCACTTCTTCCGTGTTGAATTCAGTCAGCTCACGATCAATAAGTTCCACTTCACAGCTTTTCTCGTGTAGATTCCATGCCCATTCGAGAAGAAATCGTTTTTCACCCTCCAGGCTCTCATCTGCGTTTCCCCTTCCACTCACTAGCTCGAGGACCACAATACCAAAGGCATACACATCCGTTTTTTCGGTTAAGTGTCCACGCATGGCATACTCTGGAGCAAGATATCCACTATTTGCATTTGTACAACAACAACAACATGTGTGTTGTCCATAATTTTGACCAAAATAAAAATAATAATTCCATAAGTAAAAAAAAAAGGTATCGGGTTTGGAGATACGTACACCGTGCCAGCCACTTTGGTACTTATGTGGGTTTTCTTGTCATCGTATAGTTTTGCCAGACCAAAATCAGAGACTTTAGGGACCAGATCAGAGTCTAGCAAAATGTTGCTTGCCTTCACATCCCTGTGTACTATGCGAACACTCCCCTCCTCGTGGAGGTAGGCTAGACCTCTAGCTACTCCCATGCATATCTCAAAACGTGTTGGCCAATCTATATGTAAAGTCTTCTTATCACCTCCTGCAACACCCGAACTACTTTAAGCTTCTGAGCAGAGAAGCAGGAGATAGACAAGTTATGTATATGTTCATTACCAAATAGTGCCTGGTCGAGACTTCCATTGGGGAGATACTCATATATAGGGATGTTGTATAGGGTAACCCAACCCAACCCAACCCTATTTAGCTTAAACCCAACCCTAAGTGACCCTAACTCTTTTAAACCCATTAAAACTATGTAAAATAGGGCTGAACCCTTTAAATCCTTTAAACCCTTTATATTTTTTTTTCTTATGTAAACACATAGTTTCTGATTGAAATAAACAAGTTGCTCTCTACCTTCATATCAAAGTATAGTTTCTGATTGAAATAAACAAGTACAAAAGATCAACGAGTTAAAAATGTCAAGCAAAGTATACTTTTATTACAGTCAAACCGCAAAATAAACAAGATGGTCTTTCACATATCATGATATCAAGACAGCAACAAGATGGTCGTCGAATAACCAACACTTCCTTCTGTGGAAGCTAATCTCCTGAAATTCACAATAACAAATTCAACTTAAAACCCACCAAAAGTTACAAGACAGAACAAATTAAAACTTCAATGAACTGAAGACACAACAAAACTATAACTTTCCTGAAAATTGAACCTAAGAACTATGAAACAGAGCAGACTAATCCACAATCAAGTGAAGTCTTAACAAACGAAAACATCAACAAACTGAGGCTAGAACCCAGATAAAATGACGAGACAGAGAATATTAAAACATCAATGAAGACATGACTAAGTTACTGACTTTCCTGAAACCCATTAGCGAGCTTGAAAACCAAAACCACCGTAGAGAAATGAGCGTAAATGCTACGAAACAGAGCAGCAGATTAGTCCACAATCAAGTAAAGCCTCAACAAACTAAACCATCACCAAAGACACCCTAAGTTAAAACTTTACTGAAGATATGAGCAAAGCTATTGTCTTTCATGAAACCCATAAGCGACTAAAGAATTCTAAAAATAGTCAAAACGAATATTTTTTAAAACAATAGTCAAGACTTGAGCTCATAAGATTTACCTTCATGCGCTAGAATCTCCAACTTCAGAGTTACTTTTTGCAGCATCATCATCATCTTCATCATCAAAAAATTCTTCAATATCTCCTGCAAGTTAAGGAATATAAGTTAGTTAAACCACATAAAAAAAATCAGTTTCTGTAAGTTAATAATGAAACTTTTACCTTCAAAATCAGCGAATCCTCTTAGCCAGTTTCGAGTAGCAATTAGTGCTTGCACATTTTTGGGCAGGAGTCTGTTTCTGAAAGGAGTTAAAACTCTTCCTCCAACACTGAAAGCTGACTCAGCTGCTACTGTAGTGATGGGTATGCTGAGTAAATCAGATGCCATTGAAGCTAGATCACCATATCGATGCTGATTTTCTTTCCAAAAGCTTAGAACTTCTATGTCTTCAAAAGTCTTCATCTCTAGTCTTGGTTCAACATCCAAATAGGTTTCCAGATTTGACTTGGCATTTCTTGAACTAGATTTGAGGCTATTTTCAAGCTCAAAGAGATCCTGTTACACAAACCAGTAAACCACTAAGAACTTTATATTTTTTTACAGAGAACTAATGAGAGGAGTTTTAAGAGTTTACATCATCCATATCATCTTCGAGGGGTGACTCCGTGAGAAGCTCATGAGGAGTTAATGATGCAGAAAACCTTGAAGGATTTGCTGATTTATGATATTCTTCATAGAGTAAAACCAGATTGTCCCTAACAACTTGAACCTTTGCCTCAGAAGTCCTTGGATCAATGCTTTCATAAGCTGATCGAACTATATCCAGTTTCAACCTAGGATCTAAAGCACCCGCCATAGCTAGAACCACACTGTACTGATTCCAATACTTTGCAAACTTCTTTCGCATCGCCCTAACCATTGTACTCAGGTCAACATCATCACAATCAGAATACTTCTTCAACACCTTTTCGATCTTCCACACCTGAATGAAGTAGACACTGGCGGTTGGATATTTTACTCCTGAAAAGTAAGTAGTGATGGATCATTAACAAATCAGTAATCATCATTGATAATCAATCTAAACTCTCTTAAAAAATAAAATATCAATCACAGTCACTGTATAAGTTATGATTCTAAACAAAACCAGTAAACTTTCCTCTAAGAGAACAAAATGGGTTTTGAAACAGTCACTGTATAAGCTTCTCTGTATAAGTTATCAATCACAAGTTTCTATCATAAACGAATCCAAAGCTAAAAGAGAGAGACAAATCGAACCTGAGATTGGAGAGAGAGGCTGAGATGAAACCCACGAGCGTCGAGGAGGGAGAGGTTGAGATGAGACCACCGAGCGTCGAGATCGAAGAGAGGCTGAGATGAAACCGCCGACGAGACCGGAGAGAGGCTGAGATGAAACCCACGAACGTCGAGATCGGAGAGAGAGGCTGAGATGAAACCGCCGAGCTGAGGCGTCGAGAACGAAGAAGAAGCTGAGGCGAGATCCGAGAGATAGGCTGAGACGAAACCCACGAGCGTCGAGATCGGAGAGAGAGGCTGAGATAAACCCACGAGCGTCGGAGATCGGAGAGTGTGAGATGATGAAACGCACGAGAAGATCGGAGAGAGGGTGAGATCGGAGAGAGGGTGAGAGCCTGAGAGGCGTCGAGAATGAGATGAGAGAGAGATTGAAAGATATTTTCTAATCCAAAAATGAAAAGGGTTCAACCCTGTTAAAACCCATTATTTTTTAACCCAAACCTAAATGACCCAATATAATTTACAGTTTAAGCTTATGGGTTAGGGTATTTAAAATTTTTGATGGGCTGGTACTACCCTAACTTTTATAACCCAATACAACATCCCTACTCATATACGAGCAAACGATGATCTCCTTCATAGCAACATCCGTAAAGTTTAACTAGGTTGCGGTGCATAACTGTAGAAATTGCTACAATTTCTGCAACAAAGTGTCCCTTTCCTTGTCTGGATCCAACCGACAACTGCTTCACCGCCACCTCTCGTCCATCATTCAGGTTTCCCTGTTTAATGTGTTAAAATCATAATAAGTAAAAAACTATAACTTGTTTTTTTTTTGTTTCAAGTATTTTGGTCTCATAATTTATACTTTATAAACAGGCCCAAATCCTCCCTCTCCAAGCTTGTTTGAGGGATTGAAATCTTGAGTGGCACTTTTAAGTTCAGAGTAAGAAAAAGTGTAAGGCTTCACGTCCATGTTCAGTATCTCTGCAATAACGAAAATCAGGTTCTTAAGAAGTGAACCAAATTTGAAAGGATATATAAAATTCAAGTTTGTTTACCTTCATCATCTGTGTATCGGTTTCTTCTTTTTCGGATGATTAAGATAACCACTCCCGTAATGATGGTCAAAAGTCCTAGGCCAACAATGACACCCATAATGGTACCAGTCCTGTTATTTCCCTTTGATGGTGGTTTGTTAGCCACAGTTGGTATAAAATCTGAACAACGATATGTAACACTTAGGTCTTTTTACTTGCGTCAGAAGGAACAAAAATAATTAACTTGCCAGTTTGTTTTTGTTACCTGGTTTTGCACTGACGGCGGAGATTAAGGGCCCATAAGCACCTTGAATGGGAATACAACATGTTCCTTTTCCAGCCCAGAAAAGATGAATTTCCATGTAATTTTCTGATACATTAACTTTATATTCTCTCTCAACTGCTCGGAAGGTTGAGTCATTAGCTGTTCTGCGTATATCGAAATCTGTTTCAACAAGTCTTCCCTGGAAAAACAGATCAAGAAGGTTTATATATTTATTACACCACCAAGAAAGCAGAAAAGCTAGTAGTAGTGCAGACCTGGACATAAATGTCAAAACGTCTTCTACCTAAACCTCTCCAAGTGTTTGAAGAAGATGAATCAATTATTTGAATTTCAGCAAACTGAAGTGTTACTGTATAGCCTCCATTTTCCAGGCCCAACCCATAATACCTTAGGGAAGATGCAGAAAGTCTTGCTGATTGAAAAAGCTCTGAGTCCAAAGTGTTGACATATTGTGATAGTAAAGTCACTATGTATATATTACTGCTACCCCCAAAAAGTCCTACACTACTGGCTGCCCATCTCCGTGCATTACTCACGACGAATGAAGCTGGTCCAAGAGCCCCGTCCTCCCTCTCAAATACTGCTCCGCTAGCTGACCGTATTTGTTGGCCTCCGCAGTTGATAGCAAAGTCAGAATCTAGACACCAGTCAACATAGAAAACCTTAAGCTAGATCCACCCATTGCACATGTATGTATAACAATGACTAATAGAATATTTCTTTTGTTACACTTACATAATCCCTTGCCTCGATTGCAGGGGAAGTTCTTCTGCAGACAGTTCAGTCCTGATAAAACACTTTTAAGGAAATGGAACATGAGATTTTTGTAAGAAAAAAATATGATGTTGGAATTTCAGGCATCAACAAGAACATAGATATTTAACAAAATCACCTGCTGTCAAGACCTGCAGCTAAGGTGAAGTTGTTGGCAACAAGATTTCTGCACAAGTAACATATAGTTTGGTTATGATTTAAATAAACATTTCCTACAATAAAGTAAGCTTCATAATCAATATATATATGGAAAAAAATCAAAAGTAGAGGTATAGTGTTTTCTTTACTTACAGTTGCAAGTTCGGTAAGTTGACCCATAAAGGAAGACTCCCAGACAAATCATTGTACGACACATCTCTGAAAGTATAAAAAACAATGATTATGATCTACATAATATTTAATGTGTATTTTTATTATCTCTTCCAAAACAGTTTCCTGATTATGTATCTTGTACACAACTTGAGTCTATATCAGGAATTTGTGGCTTTCAAAGATTGATCAAATATAAAGGAATTGATTACTCACATATTGCTCAAAGTCTGGCTCTTTTGAGTGGGCAAGGAACCATTCAGCGTGTTATTCCCTAGAAACCTATATAATAAGAAGAGTAAAGACATAATTTTTTTTTTTTTGACAATTATCATCTCTTAAATGACTGGAAAACAAAGCATAAAAACATATCAATCTTACAAGGTAGTAAGTCGACTTAGGTTGAACAATGAAGCCGGAATTGGTCCATGTAGTTTGTTGAAGCTTAAATCACTGGAAAATAGACGCAAATCACACACTAAGTTCAATTCATGTGTTAGAAATGAGTGACAAAAAAAAAGATTTAAGATCACTTTGATCACTTTCACAAACCAGAACACTTTTTTTTCAAAGAAAAGACCATGAAACAGATATCATGACATGTTTATGTTGTACTTACACTTGTTGGAGACCTGAGAATTCTCCAATATAAGAAGGTATTGTCCCAGTGAGATTGCTGTTCCTCAATACTCTGCGAAATATGTTAAATACACACAACAGTATTTGTTGCCAAAAAAAAAACACACACACAACAGTACATTATAATGTGATCATATGAGTTAGGTTAGAAGAAGTTGAATCAAAGTTGGCTTACAATGTACTTAGAGATTTCATGTTTTTGATGAACTCAAGAGAAGAGCTACCGTTTGATATATCACCAAGCCTCCTACGTACATTTAGAATAGGCAGGAGCTATTATATATGTGGAGGAGAGAGGGAAAGAAAGATAGTAAACAAGAATGGTTCTGACACCAATGCAAACAACACATACAGTTCTGTCAAAGAAGTTAAGTTGGAAAATGACGAAGGTATCGGACCACTTAAACCAGTTCCGAAAATTCTCCTGTGGTAAAAAGCACTTAGCAGTCAGTCATACCTATCTTATTAAAACAGAAACATTTTGTTGGACCTAACATTTATTTTGTAAATTTTTAAATTAAATACACATTTATACTTTATAGTTAAACATACATTAAATCACTAATGTTCCTTTCTTTATACTACTATCCATGTTTCTAAACAATATACTTATTTCTTTATATTACTATCAACGTTTCCAAACAATATACTTATTTCTTTATACTACTATCAATGTTTTCAGACAATATATTTTTTATACTACTATCAATGTTTTCAAATAATACAATAATTAATCTTAATTATTTTATATCTATCATTTTCTCTTTAAAATTTTGTAGAAACTTCATAATTTCATAAATTGCAAAATAGTAAACTTTAAAATTTCGATTATAAGATTACAAATTATGAAAACTATTACAATTTAAATCCAATTAGATTACATATCGGTCATCCATCAGTTCAATCGGTTAGTCTCGGGTTTTAGTGATTTTTAATCTCCGGATTAACCGGTATAATCACAATCGGGTTGAATTTAAAAATACTGATTTAAATGCAAAAATATTTTAAATACACACTCTTTAAAAATTACCAAAATATTTGTTAAATTATTAGTGAAATTTTTCATGTTAAAATATCCCGCGCTTCAAAAGCGCGGGTCAAAATCTAGTAATAAAATTAAATAACAAAATATGAAATCTTCTTACAAGCCGGTAAGTTTGGTCCATTTTCCTATAAAGTCTGGTATACGACCTGTAAGTCCCAGATCCATCATCCAACTGATACAACATTAAGTGGAAAAATGTTAATTAAGTAGTAGTACGTAGGAAAACTTAACGATAAAGCTAAATTTCAATAAAACAAAATCTAACGCTGTTTGCAGCTCCACAAGATTAGCAAATGATGAAGGTATTCCACCGGTGAAATCGGAACTATCCATGTATCTGTATTAATTAACAGATGTAAGAAGTAATTAAATGGGCAAGAATTTTAACAATATAAAAGTGCTGTCCAAGCAAAAAGACTTTATAACTGGGAAATGAATATACATAAAAAATGCTTGTAGAAGTACACAGACTCACATCTGCTGTAGTTTTGTGCAATTCCCAATCTCAGCTGGTATAGAGCCAGAAAATTTATTTGAACTAATACCACTTCATGCAGAAAATGTATACAATATAAGGTGGAAGCATCAAATTAAACCTGACATTTATGAAAAAAAAAATTCAAAGGAAGAATATAAATGAAGAAGAAGAAGCTTACATAGATTTCAATTTTGTAAGAAGACCAATTTCCTTGGGAACGGGGCCAGACAAGGCATTGATCCCAAAAGTCCTAACACAGTTGGAAGTGTGAGAGACACAGAACTAGCTACTAGAGAGGAATAAGAAGGTACGTTTCAATCAATATAAAAAGACTTACAGCCATTCCATTCTAGTCAGATTTCCAATTGCAGGGGAAAGGGAGCCCGTAAGAAAATTTTGAGCCAGGTTCCTGAAAGAAAGATGCATGTGTATGTTGTGCTCTTGTTTTTTTTAATAACAATAATAGAAGAAAAAAGACAAGGAAAAGGCAAAGTCAAATATATATATATATATACAGATTAGTGAGGTATATCAAAGTCCAGAGTTGTGGAGGTATAGGTCCTCGAACATCCATCGCATAAACCTTGCTGTGTAAAAACAACAACATGCATGATGCATGGCAAAACATTCAGTGGGCGAATGAATGCACAAAGACAACATATATAGGGGGAAGAGAAGGAGAAGGTGTGCTGTACAAAAGAAAAAGAAAAAGAAAAAAAGAAAAAAAAAACGAAGGTTTGATGTACAGGGCGGTGATGCGGCAGATTGTGGAGTCGCTGAACGTGCAGTCGCATTTGATTAGAGGGTTGTAGGCTTTGTCGTCGATGGTAATGTTCTCGGTGATGGCAGTGCCGGAGCAGAGTTCGCCACTGATGTTCCAGTTACTCCTCGGCGCCTGGATCTTCCAAGCCGTGAATATGGAGTTCAAAGCTAAGGCTGTTGTTTATACGTACCACACCACAATATTGGATCAAATTCAGTTTAACCAAGCAAACAGACTTAATTATTTACAAGTGTTTCAGTTAACAAACAGACCTTCGTCGCGGTCAGTAGTTGCTCCGGTTCGGTTTTGAGATCGAACCAAGTGAATCGAACCGAATATACACAAAAGTAACCAGACAGTGAAGTGCAGGCACGTGGGCATCCTCGTCGTCTACGGAGGTTCTTGTTTTCTTTTCTTTTTCTTTTTGGGGGTTTGGTTCTGAAACACAAACAACAATGGTGCTCTGTCTTTACTTTTCAAGAAAAATCTTTCTTAAATTCTCTCTAGCGATGATTATCCTCTATTGACTTATAATTAACATTTTATTCATCGACTTGTAATGTGGTTTGTCTACTTTTTCACCACATAGATAAGAATGAATGGAGAGATTTACAACTCGTTATTAATTAGTCATCGGGTGGTGGACCAGGACCACCGTGTGTTGCACTACTCTGTCAGTGCTCATCGGTCCTTTTTTCTGCACTACACTCTCACTGGTCACTGGTCACATCATTATTAGTTTTGTGTTGATTGTGTTGTCCCTTTTCGTTCCTTCCTTCGTCGCTCTTTCCTCCATTCTGGTCTTTCTGGTCTATAGTAATTTCCATGCTCTTGATATTATTACATCAGGACAAGAAAAATCATAATGCATTGTACTATATATAATAGTACCATCAATAATGCCTACTTGACTTGTGAATATGCAAAAGTCTTTGTGTGGAAGTAAAGACTTTTGACAACTTTTTATTTGTTTTTACATTATCACGCGACCCGTTTTGTGCTATGTGTCGTTCAGACAACGGAACTAGTAGGGGACAATATGTTCTTGAACTTGAACCTCTAAACATTACGCGAGTCTGGTCTTCTCTCATGGAATCACTCTGTCCATGCAATTTGGGAACACAACACATAATGCTCAGTCTTACTCTTCTTTTCATAGCACCAAAGTATCAACTTCACTCTCAACAGATTTGAGGAAAACTGAAGAGCTTAATTATTATTGACAGAATCAAAGTGATATAATATATATTTCTCTAATCAAAGAAGAAAATAGTGATCCTCATTCACTTACACAACACATCTATCTTATTAGTTACAGATAAGGAAGGATCTTTGTCATCTTCCCTCATTGATTTTCACTCCAAGCATCGGTTTAGAGTCGCGGCTTCCAGGTGATATCTCGGAGCCAGGGGCCACAAAGCTAGTGGACAAGGAATCAGAAGCCCACGTCTCTTTGGTTTGAAATCCGCTTACAGAAGCGCTTGTGGTGTCATCAAATCTCCAGTCGGTCAGGTAGCCTGGCTTAGAGGTGACATCACTCACCTCAACGTCTCCTGAAAGCATGGCCACCACTCTTGACATCGGTGGTCTCAAGGCATGTGATGTCTGAGTGCAAAGCAGAGCAATGCCTATCATGCGCTTCACTTCTTCCATGTTGAATTCAGTTAACTCACGATCAATGAGTTCGACTTCACGGCTTTTCTCGTGTAGATCCCATGCCTGTACACAACCAAACATCAGCTTCTGCTAAAGAGCACAAAACATATTCCCTACGTTGATTATAGCTAACTGTTGAAATAGATCAACGTACCCATTCAAGAAGATATCTTTTTTCGTCCTCGACGTTCTCATCAGAGTTTGGCCTTCCACTCACTAGCTCAAGAGCCACAACACCAAAGGCATACACATCAGTTTTCTCTGTTAGATGTCCACGCATGGCATACTCTGGCGCAAGATATCCACTGCATTGGTAACAACAACATGTCATAAGAATCCAGAACTGTGTTGCAAAGCAAAAATCAGGGGTTGGGGAATACTTACATCGTCCCAGCTACTCGGGTACTTATGTGGGTTTTCTTGTCATCGTATAGTTTTGCAAGCCCAAAATCAGAAACTTTTGGGACCAGATTAGAGTCAAGTAAAATGTTGCTGGCCTTCACATCCCTGTGTACGATGCGAAGCCTCGCCTCCTCGTGGAGATAGACTAGACCCCTGGCAACTCCGAGACATATCTCATAGCGGGTTGACCAATCAAGATGTAAAGCATTATCCCCTGCAACATCAAAATCAGTGGCAAGTGTACCAAAATGAGTGAGTGATGGCAGAAGCATAAATAATGTTTTTGAGCGTACCAAAAAGAGCCTGATCAAGACTTCCGTTAGGAAGGTATTCATATACGAGCAAACGATGATCTCCCTCATAGCAGCACCCATAAAGTTTTACTAAGTTGCGATGTTGAACTGCCGAAATCGCTACAATTTCTGCAACAAATTGTCCCTTCCCTTGCCGGGATCCCACCGACAACAGCTTCACTGCTACTTCTCTTCCATCATTGAGCTTTCCCTGTTATTTGGAACAAAACATATTAAAAGGTATCACATATACCGCATCTCCAAGTAAATGTGACATACCTTATAAACAGGCCCAAATCCTCCCTCTCCAAGTTTGTTAGAGGGATCGAAATCTTGAGTTGCACTCTTTAATTCCGAGTAAGTAAAGGTGTAAGGCTTTACATCCATATTAAGAAGCTCTGCAAGAAAACAAAAAACAAACCAATTTGAAGGATCATATTAAAATTTTAATTTTGAAGGCAGAGGACCAAATTATTCAGTTCAAGGGATTCTTATTACACATGTATACCTTCATCATCTGTGTACCGCTTTCTTCTTTTTCGGATGATGAAGATAACCACACCCGCTAAGATACTTAAAAGTACTACGCCAACAATGACACCCACAATAGTACCAGTCATGTTCTTTCCCTTTGATGGTGGCCGATTGCCCACAGTTGGTGTAAAATCTGAACAACAAATAGCAAACACTCAAGATACTTAGTGAAAATCCCACCACTAATATCAAACAATTGTGTTACCTGGTTTTGCACTGACGGCCGATATTAATGGCCCATAAGCCCCTTGAATGGGAATACAGCATGTTCCTTTTCCAGCCCAGAACAGATGAATTTCGAGGTAGTTTTCAGATACATTTGCTTTATATTCTCTCTGAACTGCTCGAACAGTAGAGTCACCAGCTGTTCTGCGTACATCAAAATCCGTTTCAACAAGTCTTCCCTGGAAAAAAAAACAGACCAAAAATGTTATATATTAATTACACTACCAAGAAAGCTGAAAAGCTAGATATCAAGTAGAAGTGCAGACCTGGACATAAATGTCAAAACGTCTTCTTCCTAAACCTCTCCAAGTGTTTGAAGTAGAACCAAGAATTTGAATTTCAGCAAACTGAAGTGTTACGGTATAGCCTCCATTTTCTAACCCCAACCCGTAATATCTCAGGGAAGATGCAGAAAGTCTTGCTGACTGAAAAAGCTCAGAGTCCAAAGTGTTAACAAATTGTGATTGTGAAGTAGCTATGTATATATTACTGCTACTTCCGGCAAAAAGTCCCACGCTACTGGCTGCCCATCTCTCAACATCACTCACGACAAATGAAGCTGGTCCCAGATCCTCGTTCTCCCTCTCAAATACTGCCCCGCTAACAGACCGTATTGGTGGGCCTCCACAGTTGATCGAAAATTCAGAATCTAGACACCAAACAAAATAAAATCTTAAAGCAATTTTTTCTCCAACAGTACACACAAAGCACTATCCATTTTGTTACACTTACATATTCCTTTGCCTCGATTGCAAGGGAAGTTTTTCTGCAAGCAATTCAGTCCTGGTAATACACTTTTAACCAAAAAGAAAAGAAATGATAAGTCATAATGGAACAAGCATCGGACAATAATATATTTAAGAAAATCACCTCTTATTAAGACCTTCTAAGGAGAAATTGTTAGCCACGAAGTTGCTGCACCAAATAACATACATTTTTGTTATGAATATTTGTATATTTCCTAGAAATAGGAAGCTTCATTCAGTGGTGTTTTCTCTACTTACAGTTTCAAGTTTGGTAAGTTGACCCATGAAGGAGGACTTCCAGACAAATCATTGTACGACACATCTCTGTTAGTATAAAAGAACAATGATCAGCAGGAGGATTTGTTTTCAACAAACCCCCAACAATCTGTTGTGGCTTTCAAAGACGAAAAAAAATTATAAAAGACTTTTGTGTTACGCACATATTTCTCAAAGTCTGACTCTTTTGAGTGGGCAAAGAACCATTCAACGTGTTGTTCCCCAGAAACCTAATAAGAAGAGTGAAGACATCAAACCATTTCGACAGGTATCATCTTTAATCACTGGAAAACAAAGCAACAAAAGATATCATCTTACAAGTGAGTAAGTCGACTTAAATTGAAAAGTGAAGCTGGAATTGGTCCACGTAGTTTGTTGAAGCTTAAATCACTGCAAAACAGACACGAATTACACGGTAACACATTAAAATTATTCATGTTTAGCATTGAAAGAAGGAAAGTAAGTAAGAAATTATATTATCAGCAACTTAAGATCATTTCGTATTCTCCTGGTGACTTTCACAAATAATCACACTTTTTTTTACAGAAAAGCAATCATGGCATGAAGAAACACACATACATATGCTGTACTTACACTTGTTGCAGACTTGAAAAATCACCGATAAAAGAGGGTATTGTCCCAGTGAGATTGCTGTTCCTAAATACTCTGCAACATATATCAGAAACAGATCAACATTACACTAGTCTGATCAAAGATTGGGTTAGAAGAAGTTGAATCAAAGTGGTCTTACAATGTACTTAGAGATTTCATGTCTTTGATGAATTCAAGAGAAGAGCTTCCGTTGGATATATCACCAAGCCTCCTACGTACATTTAGAATATAATTATATATATGTGGAGGACTAGGAGAGAGGGAATGAAAGAAAAGGAGATAGTTATGAACAAATGGTTCTGACACCAATGGGAACAACAACACATACAGTTCTGTTAAAGAAGTTAAGTTGGAAAATGATGAGGGGATAGGACCACTTAGACCAGTTCCGAGAATTCTCCTGTAGTAAAACATGTATTGAATCTCAAACTTAGAAAGTAATGAGGCCTTTTCTACTAAGAGTAGGCAGGATTAGTTAAGAAAACAAAATCACGAGGAATGGAACAAATCAATTATATAGGAATTCTGAAAAGAAATGTTGTTACAAGGTAGTAAGTTTGGTCCAGGTTCCTATAAAATCCGGAATTGGACCTGTAACTTCCAGATCCGTAATCCAACTGGTACATCATAAAACGAAAAGAAGATGTAGTAATCCAACTATATAAGACTTATGTAAGCAAAAAAAAACGAAGAAGCTTACGCATCTGTGAGCTGAACAAGATTAGCAAATGATAGAGGTATTCCCCCAGTGAGTCCAGAACTTCCTATATACCTGCAGTGGCACGAGTATTCTTATATAAATCATATCTGAATTGTAAGATAGGAAATGTATACATAAGAAAGATAAAGCTTGAGTAGAAATGAAAAAGGAGACACACATTTTCTCTAGTTTTGTGCAGCTCCCAATCTCAGGTGGTATAGAACCAGAAAAGTTATTTGAGCTAATACCGCTGAAAATAAAAAGATATATGTATAAGGAAACCTCTAGAAGGAAGAAACATTATCATATGAAAGGAAGGAAGGAAGCAAAGCTTACAGTGATCTTAGATCTTTAAGAAGACCAATTTCCTTAGGAACAGGGCCAGACAAGGCATTGATCCCAAAAGTCCTATGTGATGAATAGTTGGGAATGAGAGAGAGAAGTAATGTTGCTGGTAAAGAAAGAGAAAGGAAAGAAGAGAGAGAGAGAGGCTTACATATATTGCATACGAGTCAAATTACCAATAGCAGGAGGGAGGGAGCCTGTAAGAACATTTTGACCCAAGTTCCTGAATGAATGAAAGAAAGAAAGAAAGAAAGAGAAAGAGGTCCATAATTGTGTTAATGTGATTAGATCATATAATAAAGTGATTGAATTACAGATTTGTGAGGTATTGTAAAGTCCAGAGCTGGGGAGGTATAGGTCCAACAACTTCAATGGCATAAACCTTGCTGCATCAAATCAAATCAAATCAAATCAATACATAGGTATTTTTTAGTTGGAGGAGGGAGGGAGGGAGAGAAAAGAGGGTACAGTACAGGAGGGTGATGCGGCAGATTGTGGAGTTGACGAAATTGCAGTCGCATTTGATAAGTGGGTTGTAGGCAGGGTTGGCGTCGGTAACGCTGTCGTCGATGGCGGCGCCCGAGCAAAGTTCGCCGCTGATGTTCCAATCCCTGGGCGCCCGGATCCTCCAAGCAGTGAAGATGGAGTTCAAAGCTCCAGCTGTTTATTTATTAAATTAAATAGATTTGCTTATTAATCCCCCCGCTTCTCCTTATCTCCTTGCTTAATTATAAATTTACGCTTAACTACTACTACTAATCAAACCATTTCTTAATTGTACAAAACTAACCAACCGGTACAAAACTAAGATCGATTATTTTGAAAGAATGAACAAGACAGACTCACTCACTCACCTTCGTCTGGATCAGTAGTGGCTCCGCCTCTGCTTTGAGCTCTAACCACATGGACCCAACCGGAAAGGAACCAGACAGTGATTAGAAGACACAAAGACCACCGCCGCCGTATCCTGGCCATCGTCGATGTGAGAGAGAGAGAGAGAGAGACGGAGGTTTTGATTTCAACGACAAATAAAGAAATACTATAAACAGACACCCGAATAAATAAAAGGTGTTTTTCGTTGGACTTTTGATTAGCACAAGAAGAAGACGAAGGAGAAGAGATGCAAGTTGCTTATTAATTTGTATATATTAATTAATCTCAATAACCAACAACTAAAAGCTACTAATCCAGGATCCCCCTTGGTACTTGCACGCGCTCTCCCTCCCCCTGAGATTTCAACAATCAACAATGGCGGCAAGCGCAATCGTCACCTTTTGGAGATAAAACCCATTTATAAATGAGACCAAATGCATTCAGGAGAAAAAGAAAAAAAGACAATAGTCAAATGGACGTTTGGTCAGAGCTTACTTTTTCTGGTCAACCATTTTTGTATTACTGGGCCAAAAGCCCAATGTCTACAAATGGATACAAACCCATTTCACATAAATACACAAAGCCCAATCAAAAGCCCATAGATAAGATAAGATTTGGTCCATGAAGAAAAAAAAACTTCTTATCCGATCCAGTCACTCTCTTCCAGCTAAATTATCAAGTGTTAACATTATTGTGTGTAACCACTTTTACAATATTTTTCATCCATAGACCATCTCCAATGTATTTCACTATTTTATCTTTAAAATAAAAAAAAATTATAATAGAGATGAATTTTATTTCAATGTATTTTTTAAAAGACAAAGATCTCCAAATATAGAGTAAAATATAGAGAAATACTATTTTTCTCTATAAATAAAGAAATAGCAATCTTTATTTTAAGGACAGAAATATGAATAAGTTAAAATGATTTTGATTCTAAAATAATATTATAAAATTAAAATAGAAGTGGGTTGGAGATACTCTTAGAACAAAATAATTGTAAACTTCAAAACAAAAGTAACACATTTTAATCACCATAAAGTTTGGTGGTGGAGGATGTTGACCTAAGCTTGTAGATAACTTAGACTACAAGTTTATCCTAATGAGATTAGGATTAGAGATATTTGTAGTTATCTAAAATATATGATTTATTAATGAGATTAGGAGTTTATATGAGCTATATAAGGAAGTGCCATGATGTGGTACAACTTGTAAGATTAGAGAGAGCTTAAGTTGTTTGAAGTTGTTTTCATAAGCATTAATAAAGTGAGTACTTTTGAAGAATCCTTGATCTTATAGCTTACGATTCAATACGTGGTATCACAGCTTAATAATTGAATTCGTAATACAAATCAGAGCCTTTGAAGATGGGAGACAAAAACAAAGACATAGTTGCGGCGACGGCGACGAGTAAACCTAAGGAGAGCAGCCATTCAAGTATCAAGTGTCTGATGCTCAACGCCACTAACTACACGGTGTGGAGCATGCGCATGAAGGCAGCTCTTAAGGTGCACAAGTCATGGGAAACATGTGAGACCGGGATAGGTGACAGTGATAAAAACGATATGGCGCGAGCACTGCTATTTCAAAGTATACCAGAGTCATTGTTGTTGACGGTTGGTAACCTAGAAAAGGCAAAAGAAGTGTGGGATGCTATACAAGCACGATATGTGGGAGCTGAGAGAGTCCGTGAGGCTCGACTACAGACCTTAATGGATGAGTTCAACAGAGTGAAGATGAAAGATACATATACAATTGATGATTTTTCTGCAAAGCTTTCTGAGATATCTTCAAAGTCATCATCCTTGGGAGAGAACATTGAGGAAACTAAGTTAGTGAAGAAGTTCTTGAGCAGCCTTCCGCGTAAGAAATACATTCATATTATAGCTGCTCTTGAACAAGTCCTCAATCTCAACACTACGACCTACGAAGACATAGTGAGGAGACTAAAGGCCTACGAAGAGAGAATTAAAGATGAGGAACAAGAAGATGATCAGGGAAAGCTCTTGTATGCCAATAATGATTCTCAACAGACCCCACCAGCATATGGTCGAGGTAGAGGACAAGGAGGGAGATTTTCTAACAGAGGAAAGGGATGTGGGAGACATAACAATCGAGGAGACTGTAAGGATGGTAGAGATACATCTAGAGTGACATGCTTTAGATGTGACAAACCAGGACATTATGCTTATAATTGTCCTGATCGATTGCTTAAGCTCCAAGAGACTCAAGAGAATGACGATGAGAGCACTCGTGAGGCAGAGGAGCTAATGATGCATGAGACTGTGTATCTTAATGAAGAGAACGTAGTACCTAGCAAGCTTGAGACAAGCAACGATGGAGATGATATGTGGTATCTGGACAATGGAGCCAGTAATCATATGACAGGAACTCGCGAGTACTTCTCAAGGCTTGATGAAAGGATCACAGGCAAGGTAAGGTTCAGCGATGACTTACGGATTAATATTCGAGGAAAAGGCTCCATCACATTTCTTCTCAAGGACAGAAAGAAAAAGATCTTGACTAATGTTTACTATATACCAAATCTGAAAAGTAATATTATTAGTCTAGGTCAGGCTACCGAGTCAGGGTGTGATGTGAGAATGAGAGAGGCTTATTTGACATTGTATGATCGGATGGGAATCTACTAGTGAGAGCAGCTAGATCCAAGAACCGTCTGTACAAAGTTACCTTGAGAGTTGATGATCTGAAGTACCTTCAGCACGCAAGTCTTGGGGATGAATCAAGCACTTGGCACGCGAGATTTGGGCATATTGGAACAGAAACTATGAGAAACATGATGAAGAAAGGCATAGTTACAGGCATTCCAGAGCTATCTCTGGATAAGGAGTTATGTCAAGCTTGTATGATGGGAAAACAAACACGTAAGTCCTTCCCAAAGGCAACAAGCTACCGTGCAACACAAGTCTTGGAGTTAGTTCATGGAGATCTCTGTGGACCGATATCTCCTCCCACGGCGGCTAATAACAGATATATATTTGTGTTGATAGATGATTACAGCCGCTACATGTGGACTATTCTAATGAAGGAGAAGGAAGAGGCGTTTGAGAAGTTCAAGAAGTTCAAGAGTACTGTGGAGAAAGAGACAGGGAAGAGCATCAATACTTTCCGAACAAACAGAGGTGGGGAGTTCACCTCTCATGAGTTTAAAGACTTCTGTGACTTACATGGAATAAATCGGCATCTGACAGCTCCATATTCGCCTCAGCAAAATGGAATAGTAGAACGACGCAACATGACTTTGATGGAGATGACCAAAAGTACTATGAAACACATGTCTATACCTAACTACTTGTGGGGTGAAGCTGTAAGAAACTCGACATATTTGATTAACCGAGTGGCGACTAGAACACTGAAGGATCTAACGCCTTATGAGTGCTTTAAAAACAAGAAGCCGAGTGTTGGTCATGTTCGAGTATTTGGCTGTGTCTGTTACGCTAAGAATGATACTCCGCATCTAAAGAAGTTAAAGGATCGATCACGAGCACTGGTGCATCTGGGAATTGAACCAGGATCAAAAGCCTATCGGCTATATAATCCCACTAGCCGGAAGATCACAGTAAGAAGAGACGTTGTGTTTGATGAGGAAACAAGTTGGGAATGGAATGTTACAAAGAAAGAGAGGTCGGTAGAGCAAGGTATACTTACACTTGGACCTCAAAACAATGGTGAGAATAATAATGGTAGTAGTGGTGATGAGAAGACTGCTGAGAACAGTGAGGGTAGCGAAGAAGAAACAGAGGATTTGCAGGAAACAGAGGACTTGCAGTCACTAAGACGTTCTACAAGGCAGAGTATAAAGCCAAGTTATTTGGATGATTATGTTCTTGTAGCTGAGATTATTGAGACAGAGAGGATCCTACTTCTTCTAAACGAAGAACCGTGGGATTGGAATGAGGCTAAGAACGAGAAGGTTTGGCGAGAGGCGTGTGAAGAAGAGATTAGTTTTATAAAGAAAAACAAGACTTGGATGCTTGTAGAGTTGCCTGATGGATACAAAGCCATAGGACTAAAGTGGGTTTTCAAAGTAAAGAAGAATGCAGACGGGAGTGTTAGTAAATACAAGGCTAGGCTCGTAGCGAAGGGCTATATACAACGTCATATGATCGATTACGAGGAAGTGTTTGCGCCTGTAGCAAGACTTGAAACAGTGAGAGTTATCATTGCGTTAGCAGCATCTAGTGGTTGGGAGATTCATCATCTCGATGTAAAGACAACATTCCTTCACGGAGACTTGCAGGAGGAGGTTTATGTTTCCCAACCAGAAGGGTTTAAGGTTAGAGGAAGTGAGAACAAAGTGTACAGGCTCCATAAGACACTTTACAGCTTGAAGCAAGCTCCTAGGGCATGGAATATAAAACTCAAGTCCATACTTAAAGAGTTGAGCTTCACAAAGTGTTCCAAAGAGCCGTCTCTGTTTCATCGACGTGCAAAGGGAACTATTTTACTTGTTGATGTCTATGTGGATGATTTATTAATCACAAGGAGTAACTTAGACGCGATAATGGAGTTCAAGTCAGAGATGGCGAGCAAGTTTGAGATGACTGATCTCGGGAAGCTCACTTACTACCTCGGGATAGAGGTGTTGCAGCTAGATGGAGGGATTATACTGAGGCAAGAACGCTATGCTCTAAAGATACTTGAGGAAGCAGGGATGAGTGACTGTAATGCAGTTCATGTCCCAATGGATTCGGGTCCAAAATTGTCAAAAGCATAAGCGGAAGAAGGGATAAACGACAAGGAGTTCAGAAGAAACATCGGCTGCTTGAGATATCTGATACACACACGGTCTGATTTAGCTCAGAGTGTAGGAGTGCTTTCACGTTATATGCATGAACCAAAGACGAGTCATGGAGCCGCACTGAAGCAAATACTGAGATATCTAAAAGGAACAAGTTCGTTTGGTCTTGTTTACAGGAAGGAGTGCATCGAGAGAGGACTTGTAGGCTACAGTGATAGTAGCTACAATGTGGATCCAGACGACGGGAAGAGTACAACGGGACATATCTTCTATGTGAATCAATGTCCTGTTACGTGGAGCTCACAGAAACAAGAGATTGTAGCTCTATCTTCATGTGAGGCCGAATTTATGGTGGCTACTGAGACTGCAAAGCAAGCACTCTGGTTGAAAGATCTATTGAGTGAAATCATGGAAGTTGAGTCCGAGAAAGCAGTCATACGCATAGACAATAAGTCAGCTATCGCTCTTACCAAAAACCCGGTGTTTCACGGACGCAGTAAGCACATTCACACACGGTTCCACTTCATTAGGGAATGTGTAGAAGATGGTCTTATCGTTGTAGAGCATGTGGCCGGGAAGGTTCAGAAAGCTGATATGTTGACTAAGGCTCTAGGAAGGCTCAAGTTCAAGAAGATGAGAGATCTTGTTGGAGTTGAGGATGTGAAAAAACTGGACTACAAGTTTAAGATGAGATTGTTGACCTAAGCTTGTAGATAATTTAGACTACAAGTTTATCTAATGAGATTAGGATTAGAGATATTTGTAGTTATCTAAAATATATGTTTTACTAATGAGATTAAGAGTTTATATGAGCTATATAAGGAGGTGTCATGATGTGGTACAACTTGTAAGATTAGAAAGAGCTTAAGTTATTTGAGGTTGTTTTCTTAAACATTAATAAAGTGAGTACTTTTGAGGAATCCTTGATTTTATAGCTTACGATTCAATAGAGGATATATAACGGATCAATTTTTCATATACAATACACGTGTTTTTTTTTTTGAGCAAATACAATACACGTGTAAAGTTGAGAATACACGTGTAAAGTTGAGGCATGCACGTGTACATTTGCAGGACAAGCAGCACGACGTCGCGAGGAACAAGTGCTAAAACAATTTTTTTTTGTAAGCTGCTAAACATTACAATTACACGCAGACTTTTCATATGATCAGTTTGAGTCATTACAAGTTGACATCTCGAACTAAAAAAACAAGTTGTTAAACGTATACATATGATATGCCAGTCATTACAGTTAAAAGTTTCATGTTATGCCACTTAACTATCATAGACCCCCATTTACGTCACGTTTTAAACTTAACCTCTCTCCATTAATCTATTTACTTATATTTGTTTCCGTATGTACCGTACGTACTAAGAAGAAGTACGTCTGCTGATTTTGATATGGAGGTGGGAGACTGGGAGGCATGTGTTACTCGTACGGTCACACATCTTTTTGTACTTTATTGCTAAGAAGATGACCTCATAACAAAAAAAAAAAGAAGATGACCTCATAACACATATTTAACCCAATTTGTCAAAAAAACACATATTTAACCCAATTTGTCAAAACACACATATTTAACTCATATGACATATATACTTACGTACTTAACACAAAGTAAATAATTATATAATATCGATGATGCAAAATTGCAGTGGCGGATTTAAAAAAAATATTTTGAGTGAAGACATTATTTTTTGGATATTTTACTTGAATGTGTTTTGTATCTTTTATTAAAGATAATATTTAGAAGAAAAAACAACTAAAAATACAGCTAAATGAATGTTTAATAGCTGAAAGAAGAAAAAAATAGACATATTAACAAAAAATACGAGAACTATTTGTTAAAGCAAAATTTAATTGAATGAAAAGAATAGATGACCAAAAAGATTAGAAGGAGCATAAAGCAAGATAAAAAGGAATATAAGATATAGAAAGAGGAAAACTAGAAAAGTAAAAAAAGATAAAAAAATATAAAAACAGTGAATATAATGGGCAAGAAAGAGATATTTGATCTAGTATAGATGCGTAGACGACAAAAAAAAGGGCAAAGGGGGATTCGAAACTTGGATTAGTGGGGGCAAAGAGAGCTTTAGCCAGCCTAATTAACTACAAGCACTACGTGTTATCTAATGCAAATATATTTAATTGTAATTTTTTTTGTGGGGGCAACTGCACCCTTTCTAGACTATGTAGACCGCCCATGCAAAATTGTAGATCAATGGGTTCTTGAACGATCTTTTTGAGAGTCTGGTGGCGTGGGCCATGCCATGCCATATTTTTTAATCTATGGAAATATGAATTATTCAACTACAGTTGTTATATTCAATGCTAATGCATCATACAGTAATTCATATTCTTATCGTCACAAATAAAGTACCATGTCATGTTTTGGAGGTACAGCTAGCTTCCTGTCCAACCTTGAGTTCTAGAAGGAATCCGCATGCTCACCCATCCATGATATTTTAGAATAATTTCTGGGAATTTTAGAAACACGTATATTGGAATTAGATTTTACATATACTATTAAAAACAACTTTGGTCATATATGTGTTATAAATATTAAAATAACTTAATATTCGTATTATTTATAAATTATAAAATTGAAGACTTAAAGATAAAAAAAATAAAATAAGTTCAGAAATTTTATAACATACTTCAACTTAATAAAACTAAATATTAGAATTAAGATATTAAAATGATAACTAATTTATATTCTAAAAATATATATTAAAATAAATTTATTGTAATTGATAAAATAAAATATTATAAGTATTAATACAGTAAAATTTTATAGATTTTGGGACTTTTCTAATTTTGTTAATTTATAGAGTTATTAATTAAAAAAATATTTTCAAATTTATATATTTTGAAGTATGTTCTTATGTAAAAATAAGAAGAATAATTAGTTTTACGATATATCTATTTATTAAAATATACAAATACAAAACTTAAATTGTTGTTATTCAGTTATTTTGTGTATACAAAATATGTACTGTAAATGTAAATATATTTTAAAGTGTAAAATGACAAAGTAAAAATCAATATATTTCGATTTTTTATTAAAGTTAAAAAGGGTTTATGTGAGTAAAATCAAACTATACAATAAACTGTATATATATATATATATATATATATATTATATACATAAATTGTTGATTTATATTTATATTGGAACCATATATTTATTATAATTTTTTTTTCAAATTATGTTTATTCTATAGTATTCCAATTCGAGACCAGTAAAATTTCTTAATTTATCAGGTTTAAAATTTTACTGAGTATTAATTTATGGAGTTTCTACTATATTTATATTATTTGATTATATGATAAATCATATAATAGTTAATGTTTATTTATTACGCTTTATGCGATTTATTTGATCAAATATGTAAAATATTTATCAAGTACAAGGTAAGCTGAATGAAACAATACTTCATTAATATTATAAACCTTTAAAACAAAATTTAAAATCTAAAACAAGTAAAATAAGTTATTTTATTTTAATTTTAATAACTACATGTAAAAAATATAAATAGTCAGATGTGGGTTATATAGACATAATATCATATTTTAGTCTTCTTACAATTATATTTATAAAATTTAATTTAATTATCTATAATATTTAAAGCAAACAAACATTTGAATAAAACTAAATTATGTATAAGATTATAAAGTAAAAATAAAGAATTTGAACAAATTAAGCTCATACTTTAAACATACTAGATTTTGACCCGCCCTTAAAAGGGCGGGTATATTTTTTGTTTTACATTTGTTAAAAATTTTAATTTTTATATTTGTATTTTTAATTATATTTGTATTTTTATTTGTATAATATTTTTCTTAAATGATTAGTAAGATATTTTAATCAATACTATTAAAATAGGAACATGATCTATTGATATACAGTATAATCTCTTTAAATTAATACTCGACAAATTAATATACATTAAACATCTCTATTTTTTTTTTTTTTTTTTTTTTGACAGCAACAAACAGACTCATATAGACTCTGTTATCCAAACTGGTAGCTCTGCATCCATATGAACGACAAAAGACGGTTGCTTCCTTACACTGCGTGCTAGACTGTCCGCCTTGTTATTTTCTGTTCGTGGTATATGAACGAGCTCTGAACTGTTGAAACTTCTCTTCAGGACGAAGATATCCTCTAGGTAACTTGCAAAGGCTGGCCACTCTTCTGGTTCCGAAACCATCTTCACCAACTGAGAACAATCCGTTGCAAACGTAACTGAAAACTGCCTTAGATTCCGCATACATTCCATTGCCCAAATAAGGGACTCTATTTCTGAGTGTAGGGCCGAACTAGCCGCTCTTGTATTCCTTGCTCCCATAAGTCCATCAAAACCTTCCAGTGTGCTATACCATCCTTGGCCTGAAAATTGGTCATGTTCTTTCCATGAGCCATCCGTAAAGCACCATCGTCCGGGTATATTGGGTATCACTGGATCTGACAGGCTAGTACTGTCTAACTCCTGAGTCACACTCGCTTGTGCCTCGTCCCATAATAATGCCTCCTTCTCTGCCAGTTTAAGGGTCTCTAAAGGATCAATATCCAAATTACTAAACACTTTATTATTTCGTGCTTTCCATATGTACCATAAGATCCACGCAAAATGATGGTCATTCCATCCTGGTGGGATCCTCCAAAATAAATAATCTATGTTTGATAGTCTCAAATTGAGTTTTTGGTTTAATTAGTATATCAATAAATTAATAATCTCTATAAATTAATAAAAAATTATAATTTTGGTGTAGTCCCAACAATATTAATTTATAGAGGTTTCACTATAGTTGTTGTCCAACTATTTGAATGTAATTATTAAAAACTCTTATTAATCATTTAAGAAAAATATTATACAAATAAAAACACAAATATAAAATTATTTTTTAAAAAAAAATGTAAAACAAAAAAATATACCCGCTTTTTTAAGGACGGATCATAATCTAGTAATTATATTAAAATAATTAGAGTACACCTATATCAATAGATTATGTTTTTGTTTTAATAATATTGAATAAATTTTGATCTGTCCTTTCAGAGGACGAATATATTTTTAGTTTATATATTTTATAAGAATTTAATTTATTTTTTATATTTGTGTCTTTATTTATAATCATATTTCATATTTCTGTTTTCTTTAATTATATTTGTGTAAACTTTTTAAAAAAAAATTATTACTAAGAAAAAAGTCTTCAAAATTTCAAAAATTAGATATGGCCGTAACGAATAGAAGCAAAAATTTGATTCTTGTAATGTTTGTATCTTGCACTATTTGCATGTTTATTTAATTTTAGTTTTTGTTTGATTAAATAAAATAAAGTAGCAGTTACAAAAAGTGAAGAAGCGGGGAAGTTAAAGGGTGGTTACATCCATAATATTAATATATATTTCAATTTATCGTTGAAATTTTAAGTTGGACATAACCCCATATCAATTGGACATATTGAAGAATTAATAGTATTGATATCGAAATTTAATAATTAAGATTCCAGATTAGAAAAATCTAAAATGTATATTTTATCATATAGAGTTGTCTTCATCTTATTTTAAAAAGGTTTCGTTGATGTTTATTAGAGAGATATCTCATATGGTGTTTATGTTGTAGATGCTAATTGAAATTTTATTTATGTTTGTTACAGTTTTGTAATAGTATAAATAATCAGATTTTAGGAAAAAAAACCTTTATATCAAAAACCAATAATGTTTGTAGTAGCATAACTATTATGGATAAGTAATAGTGTGGACATATAAATCTATTTATAAAGAAATACCACGAAAAGAGTAAAATAAATTATGAAAGTGGAAGAAAAATGTTATAAAATTCGCATTTAAATTAAATTCTTAATAGTAAAGGTGTCGTATCATAAACAACAAATAACGGATCCGAAATTGATGATTTCTCCTATTGGTGTACGTTTTGTTTGTGGCATGGCCCTTGTGGTCTTGTATACATGCTTGTTATACTTATACACAAACATGTATTTTCTTCTCTACTATCAAATTTAGAATACTAAATTGCTCGGATCAAAATTCTAAACTCGAAAATGTTATTTGCATAAAATATTTTTTTTTTAACGTCTGAATCGATTATTATCGATTAATTATGCTATTACAACTATGAGAATATTACAAAGACAATTCTACAGCCAACAATTCTACCAACATGTGAGAATACACGCATGACTGCACCACTCTGAGACGTCCTATGAGATCCATGTTCGATGGTACGCCATGCACCAAACTGAAGATCTCCTGTAACATGTTTCTCCATAATCTGTATAATTTTGTATTTTCTGGGGTTTGAACCCCAAACCTCCGGATGTAGAAGCAATTGAACTCTTAGTCAAACCATTGGGCCAAGAGGGCTTCCACCGCATAAAAATATATTCAAGATGATAAAAAGTAAAGAAATAAAATATTTTTATGGCTACAAAATATGTTCAAACTGATATTTATTTTTTCAAGTCACTATCAGTTAATCTTGCAGTGTTCACAAGAATACTTGTACATATATATCTTTCTATTAAACGAAAAGTATAACTTTTATGTACCACTAAAGGTCATACTAGATTTTTTCTTTGTGAAACAGATTTAATTCATACAATTAAATCTGTTACATTAAAGAAAAAGCATGTTTAGTTAGCTCTAAGATTAACTGATCTGAAGATAAACTTAAACTAGATAGCAATAAATATAGGGAAAATAGGTAAATATCGTTGAAAATTTCTGCAATCTCTAAATGTTTTTCTTTAGACCTCACTAAATTGATGAGAATTTGTGAATCAGAGAAAATCGAGAGAGCTTTAATCTCACGGTTGAGAGCATAGATCATGGCGTTTTGCATCGCCGAAGTTTCAGCAATAAGGAGTGACGTCACAAAGAAAGAGGTCACTGAGTGAAAGGAGGATGATCATGCATCATCGATGATCCAACCAAAGCCTGCACATTTCGTCAACGGATTACAAGCGGCATCTGTGTACATGCATGTTCGATCAGGGTCTGGGAAAAGATCATGGATGATGCTAAGTTTTGTTGATTTAGATTTGGAAAGGGGGGGGGTTTTGGGAGACAATCAATTCTCTAGCTTCCTGGATCACTTTCGCCAATGTTTCCGCCAGAGAAAAAAAAATTCTTTTTGAAGATTAAATGATTCATGGAGACCCATATGTTCCAACATATCCAGGTAGATAGCGTTCCTGGTCCCAGTCCTATAGGTGGGAGAAGTTGAGGATTCCCATCTTTGCAGGATATCATCCAGTGAAAAAATGGTAGGATCCATTTTCTAACACCTTTAGAATGTCTCTTTCTGATCAAACTCGAATTGGAAGCAACTTTGACCCAAATCTGCACCTATTGGACTTGTTTCAACTTTCTAATGTTCAAAAAAGAAGGGAATGAGAGACCACATTCTTCCTACAAGTGTGAGAGAATGCTTCCTTATGAGTTCAGAGTTATCCACAGCAGGGATCCTGATTCTAGCTGTTCTTGGAGGTTCTGGAGGAACAGCAAGACCCTTGTCTTTTTCAGCATACGAAAGTCTTCTACCCATGGTTGCTTCAGACTCGGAGGGGAAGAATGCTAAGGGAGGATTGTACGGTTTCTTTTCATTAAAGATGAGATAGTGCTTGAAGGTTTAAGGGGGATAGAAGATAGAGCTTGGAAACAAACGCTAGTTTGAAGGGATGCTTCCAAAGCTAGGGTAATTGCATATAAACTTTTGAGAACTCTTCATATCCATCTCATGTGAGATAAACAGACACTTACCAGTGAAAGAGCGGCTGAAGGCGGTTCCTCCAACCCGGATCGGGGGAAGAACTCGGAGGATAAAAGGGTAGAGAGTAGTAATATCGAACGGTCACACCCGTAACAGGTAAGAATTTGAAAAGAGGAGCAAAATATTTTAGTGGTTACAAGCCAAAATGGGAAACCGCGCGGGCGGAGTGAGGGGCGGCCTCATCTCATCATTAAACCAGGTTGTGAGGGCAAAACCGTGTGCGTACAAACCGAAAGTAAAGACTATTATCGATTACTGTGACTGTGAGAGTTTAAATTATGTTGATACATTGCTTATATATATATTCATACTAGGTTCATTTCATTAATTACATAATATAATAAAATATAATATGACAAAATAATTATTAAAATTTGAGATCATCTTTTACAGTTTGGGATTAGGTTACAACCAGATTGAGTAGTAATATAACAGACCCAAACTGAATGACTTCATTGCAGTTTATGAGCAGAAATAATCTCCCAACCTTGGACTGGATTCTGGTAAAGATGGCATTTCAGAGTAGTATCTATCATATACAAAAGGAAAGGAATGAGTGGAGACATCAGAATAGCTTCCGCACGGTGGATCAAGTTGTCCGGATCATTGATAAGGCAGTGCGCAACAGGAGTATGTCTCTCTGTTACAAGGCAGATCATAAGTTTAGCGGATTGATGGAACCATGGTTTGAAGTTTTAGCTTAATACATAGGAAAATACAAACTTTACCCTTGTGAAAAATTTTAGGCTTTTTTCTTTACTTGTACATGCCTATTCTTTACATTGATCAATAAATTTCATATTTCATCAAAAATAATTATTAAGAATACTAATATAAAACAATAAATTTTATTTTTTATTTTTAGTTATAACTAAATCTGTTGAAAACAAAATCTACCAAAATTTTACAAAATCTTATAAATATTTAATTAAATAATGCATTATTTGATTTCATAATTAGTAATATAATATTAACTAAATTTTATTATAAAACGAAAAATGAAAATTATATGTTATTTTTTATAAATTTATAATTATAGTTTATATTATATTAAAATAAAAGTATTATACAAATAAATATGAAATTATATTAAATTCGTAAAACCTATTTATTTTAAAAATACTTTCATTTAAATAAATTATTATTTACCTTTAAAACAGGTAAAAATATGTCAAGTAAGTAATATTTGTCTACAAAAATAAAGTAGTTAACATGTTTTAAATTTTTATTTCTACAGCTATGTATTTTCAAAATCATATTTTGAAGAAGATTATTTATTTGATCAAATTATGAATTAATTGTGTCGAACTTGAAAATGTAATAAAAATTAATAAAAATGTAAAATGTCTAAAAATAATTACTGTATATTAATAAAGTGATAAGAACCTAAACAATAATATTAAACTGTTACAAAATATATAACACTAAAATATAACTTTGATAGTTTTAATAATAATATCAGAAACATTTATAAAATAGAGGGTCACGATGATCACTTGGATGACCGTTCAATTCCATGCTTTGGTTCTGTGTACGTATGAAGTGCCTTAAGTTGATTAATAAGATAATTTTATTGAATGGAGTGATAGCATCATTATTGCTAAGTCCTTAGCATTGGTCCTTAATCCATGTATATGTATATGTTATATATGTGTATGTAATTGTTTGTTAAGGACTTTACGGAAACCGAAACCGAAAGTTTCTTAATTAAGGAATTTACGGTTTCGGTTTCCGTAAAATCCTTAGCAAACAATTACATACGCATATATAATATATACATATACATATATGTATATTAAGGACCAATGTTAAGGATTTAGCAATAATGATGCTCATCCACAATGGTTGACTCTTTTTTGGAATCTTTATGGTTATTTTAATTTTTTTTTTGAATAGTTAAGGACTCTAGTGAAAATAGGAGTTCTTAGGAATAAAAATAATATTTTTTTTAAGTGAAATTTAATTTTTATTAGATATGTGAAATTTAAACTTTTATTTATTGCATAAATTAATATAAAGATACAATAATTATTAATCTTCATCACTAAATTTGTTCCAAATATTTTCAACTAAATCATTTTTCAATTGTTCATGTATACGCGTATCGTGAAGATGATTCCGAGAATGAGATCTATTTTTTTCTCGTTGAGAGCAAATTTTTTTTTCTCGGCTGGCTTCAGTCGAGAATGAGATCTATTTTTTTTTTAAATGAAACACATGTTTCGACCCACCCAATGACAAAACGCCACGCGGCTAATAATTGAATTCTTAAATTCCTTATTTAAAGACTGATCCTTAGAACATTTGACTATAATAATATGATTCTAATCTAATACATCTATGATTCATCGCTAAAGATTCGTTGTGAGCCTCCGTCGTGGCTGCTCTTATATGTTGTGAATAATATGGTAGTTGGGCCCCTCGTGGACACCCCATAAAATATAACATCTGACGTAGGGTTTATATCTATGATCATATATAAACTCCTGGTAACCAAGTCATAACACACAGCAATTATATACACTAATTGTAATTATATTGCGAAAGTGGGACGTTAAGAATGGGGAAAGGAAGAGCACCATGCTGTGACCAGAGCAAAGTAAAGAGAGGGCCATGGAGCCCAAAAGAAGATCTTACTCTCATCACTTTCATTCAGAAACATGGCCATCACAACTGGAGATCTCTTCCCAAACTTGCTGGTCAGTATAGTCTCTCAATATATTCATGCATGTTCCAGTGATACTATATAGTAACAGTTAGAAGTTATAATAATCAAACGCATGATAGGATTGATGAGGTGTGGGAAGAGTTGTAGACTGAGATGGATAAACTATCTGAGACCGGACGTGAAGCGAGGCAACTTCAGCAAAGAGGAGGAAGGTGCCATCATTCACCTCCATCAAACCCTTGGAAACAAGTTTGTCTACACGAATCCCTAGCTAGCTACCATCTTTCTTGCTTTGCGATATAGACTAATTTAACATATATATATTTGATCAGGTGGTCAAAGATCGCGTCCTATTTACCAGGAAGAACCGACAACGAGATAAAAAACGTGTGGAACACTCATCTCAAGAAACGACTCTTTCCCAACTCATCTCGCTCATCTTCTTATTCATCCATCTCTTGCCCTCAAGATCGAACCACAGAAGCAAATCAAAACAAGAACTATGCCGTCGTCCAAGAAGAAGGAAATTCAAGGGATAATGAGAGCCAAGACTCACCTTCCTCGTCTCATCTCCACGGCAAAAATATGCACAAAAAGCCAGAGCTTCATGAGGCTAATGAACTCCAGGAGATCCAACTCCTTCTCGACCTTGACGACTTTGATGATATAACCTCAGCGTTTCTTCAAACAACCGAAACGTTATTGCCAGTGCAACCACTAGACTCGCTTCTTCAGACTCACACCTTAACCGGGTTTCACAATACAGGCGGAGCGACTCAAGAGGCAACCGAACTGCAACCATTTGATCATTCTCAACCGGAAATTCCTTGCGGATTTGAAGAAACAAACGGAGAATTTGATTTGTGGTCGCAGCTGGTTGAATCAAACTCGCCTACGCCTAGTCCTACTAGTGAAGAGTTCGACGAGTGGCTCAGCTTTATGGACAACCAAACTTACTTTGATGACTTTACTTTGCTCGGAGAAGTATGCCTATGAATAAATGCACGACCATAATGCCTGATGAGTGTTGTCTTAACTTTTGAATATTATTTCTCAAAAAAAACTTTTAATATTACAAATATCACCTGTATTTATAAACCTATATGCATCATCTCTTCAACTTTGACATTATACTTTGATGACCTCACTTTGTTGGATTCACCAAAATAACTAAGGGAAATGTATTCAACCGAGAGTTTCAGGTGATTTATATTAAAATGAGAAATTCACTGTTATTCAAACATGAATTTTAAAAACTCATTTAAAATCCACTGTTATTGAACTTGACATTTCGTAAAGTACTCTGAAATCCACTGTTATTGAAAATATTTTAAGTTGTGGGATTTTAAAGTTTTGAGGTGATTTTAGGGTGTTTGGGTGGAGTTTCTTAGTTAAAAAAAATAAAACTCAAATCCCATTGTTTTAGGTGATATTCTAGAGTAGTTTAACAAAAATCACCTAAATCTCTGCAACTTATTAAAATCATCTGAAATTCCATTAAAAATCAAATCACATCAAATACTAAATTGAAAGTTGTGAAGCTTCTACGACTTATATACATATTTTTTTTTTGTAACTGACTTATATACATATATGACACAAATTGACTTCTAATACCTTTAAAAATATTACAAATTGGTTATATTTGGGCGCAAATGTTCTCACTTTCTACGGATCAAAATTATATTTCTATGGCAAAATTATTAAATAGTACCTGAGACATACGTTTTAGGTTTAATCTACCTATTTTTTGAGAAACTAAATTATATTGTTCCTGGATATGGATATAACT
Source organism: Raphanus sativus (assembly GCF_000801105.2). Classification (NCBI taxonomy): domain Eukaryota; kingdom Viridiplantae; phylum Streptophyta; class Magnoliopsida; order Brassicales; family Brassicaceae; genus Raphanus; species Raphanus sativus. The sequence continues at coordinate 24,793,957 of NC_079518.1, read as the reverse complement.
TTTTCTTTCGGTTTATTTGAATATCCAAAAGTATTATTTATCCATGAAATGCATCTATTTTTTTTTAATTAGTTTGGGTCTTTCTATAAACATGTGATAAATTTAGGTTAATCAAAATAATATATTAAAGAGTTATTCGTAATTAATTGCATAATTTTATGAGAATATTATTTATACACTCGACTGTCACACAAAAAGAATGTTAATTGTTAAAAGAATTTCAAAAAAAATTATACTATTTTGGGAAAGTAAAACACAAACTATTTAAGATGGAATTTATATAGCAAAAATGGTGACACACATGTATTGAAAGGAGGAAGGGATCACTACGATAAGCCTTCATGTAAGCCTCTTTACTGAAGTTATTGAGAGGCGGTTCATGGATCTAAGCGGCGAGTAGAGACCCGATTTTTTCCAAGAGTCTCGAAAAAGATTCTAGTTCCAATGACCTTGATCCACCTTTTTGAAGCCACAAAGATAAATATATGCACGGTGTGAAGCAGACCGAAAAAAAGCATGCGAGATAGAGATGTCAAATGGACGGGATAAAAATGGGCAGCCCGTGTCCAAATTGATATGGTCTAAAATAGGCATGTCTATTTTGGTCTGTAACTAAATTTTTGTCCACATAGACAACCCCAATTATATCATGGACAATACTGGACTTAACCATTTAGACAATAGGCGGTCCAAAAATCTAAAATGTCTAGGTTTAGCAAATTGGGAAAAACTCAATATTTTTTTCGACATTTTCCTGAAGCCTAAAGGTTTGATTTATAACTGTTTATGTGTGATTTTTATTATGGAAAACATAATTTCTGCCAAAACTGAAAAACATAATTTCCCGCCAAAGCCGGAAAAAATATAGTTGTCTGCCAAAACCGGAAAAGCGTAATTTCAGCCAAAACCGAAAAATACAATTTTCCGCTAAAATAAAAAAAAATCAAATTTCCCGCCAAAACCGTAAAAACCAAATTTTTCGCCATAACCGAAAAATACAATTTCCCGCCAAAACCGGAAAAATCAATTTCTACCAAAACCGAAAACCCAATTTCCCACCAAAACTGAATAATTCAATTTCCCGCCAAAACCGGAAAAACGCAATTTCCTGCCAAAACCAGAAAAAAAAACATAATTTTTCGCTAAAACTGGAAACACAATTTTCCGCAAAAACCAAAAAATACTATTTCCCGTAAAACCAGAAAACACACAATTTCCCGCCAAAACCGAAAACATAAATCTCGCAAAAATTGGAAAAACACAATTTTCCGCCAAGACCGGAAAATACAATTTCTCGCAAAAACCGGAAAAACGCAATTTCTTGCCAAAATAGAAAACGCAATTTATCTTTTGTGAACTTGTGTGTTTTTATGAAGTCTAGAACATGAAGTTTAGAACTTGTATGAATTTTACTTTTTAAAACTGAAAAATTGTGTTGTTTACATTAAGTGGTCGTATAGGCCCATGGACAGCCCAACAAATGTAATAAATCATGGTCTTATTTGGTTTTGGTCTCATTTGGACATGGTTCTATTTAGGTTTCGACCAAATATGTCCAGCAAAAAAATAAAACCCATTCGGACACGTTCAAACCCGCCCGGCCCGCCCAATTGACATCTATAATGCGAGATGAGAGCCAAAACATGACGTCGAAAAAGAGCAGAAAGAAAACAGAGCAAAGGTGATGTCGGCAAACTCTTGCACTTAATAGTTTTTTTCCTTAACTTAATAGCTTGGCTAGTTGGCTGTATCCCAGAACCTAGATCTCCTCTGCTCTGCTGGCAACAATTGGGTTACTCTCTTTATCCATCAAGTAACCAACACTGCCCTTATGGTGTATGCTTTTTTCCATTTCTAGTATAGTGGTGCATATCATCGTCAAAGTGTGTACTCAAAAATTGAAACAACAAGAATGATAGTGGTCAGAGTTTGTAATAGCCACACTTTTTATGTTTAGATACAATAATGCAACTAACTACACAGTTTTGGTTACTGTACAACCAATTTCTTGAAGCTATCAAAAGCTTGCTTGAACATGTGAGTAATTATGAGGCAAGAGAAGACTACTACTATCACGTCCTCAACATCTCCCTCAGTGGATAAAATACTTAACTTACTTGAACATGGATCCAAAAAAATACAACATCTTTGTCGCCATTCCAGGTTGTTTATTTCTGAGTTTATCTGCTTCTGTCAGCTGGTTGGAGACATAGCTTCCTCAATCCTTCGTATCACAATGCTAAGAGGACTTCCCACTTGCAGAGCTTCAACAGCGGCGCGATGTGCGGCCTTGTGCCACTTGAGCAGATTGTAAGATTGTAGGACAGACCACCTGGCTTGATTCGACATCTGCAGTGTATAATAGAACGTACACATTGGGAATGCTCAACAATATGTGCAAGAAAAGTGGAAGCGAGTATACTAGTGAGATCAAGTCAGATGTATGACTGAGAGCAGACCTGAGCCACGGATAATGGTGGTTCCAGGAGTACGGAGATGCTCCTGAAGAGATTTTCATCATTCTCCCCACCCTCAGCCTCACCATAAACAAGTGCTTCAGCTGCAATACCAGCAAAAAGAACCATGCTATACCTAAGAGAGAAACGGAACCAGCATCAGGGTTGCGAATGGGAGGGAAAGAAGAACAGCTTAAACTAGTAATCTATCACCTATCAAAGGAGGTACCGCTAAGCCGTCCCTCAGCAATCTCACTCTCCATCTTTTGATCCCAGAATTGGGTTCCAGCCTGACCCTGAACTCCCATTTGCATGGCAACAATGGGATCCAAAATGACACCACGGATAGGGCAGCCCATGAGGTATGCAACAAGAAGATGACCAGCTTCGTGAACAATGACACGACGCTTGTGGGGAGGCCAGTAGCATGAAATTTGGGCAAAGCAGGTGCCACCGAGAAGAATGGAATCCATGAAAGCAAGAGCCAAAAGGGCAGCAAGGTTAGGGCGAAGATCAATGTCCTGAGAAAGAAGATAGGAGATTCCACCGAGAAAAGCAGCCAAAGCAATGCTGGAGCTATCAGAGAGACCCCACTTCTTCGGTGCAAGTTTACTCACTTTAAAAAAAAAAAAAGAAAGTTAAGTAGAGTAGGTGGAGTGAGAGTAATGAATCAAAGCAGCAGGTGAGTGAACGGAAGACCTTCCAAGCCGGTTGCAGACATGAGGACAGTAGGTGTGACCTCTCTTGTGCCCTCCAAAACTGAGACACCATCAAATCAAATCAATTGGGAGATTGGTTGATCGATCAATCAATCAAAGGGGAAGAAATGAAGAAGTCGAGTTTACGGACCAATATTGGAGAACTTGGCGAAGTTGGGGAGAAGACCTCTGTCCTTGAGAAACCTAAAGGCATTCCCGACAAGTCTCATATCATCTGCATTCAAACACGCATCTAATACCTCCCAATCAAGACCCCCAGGAGCAGGAGGAGTTGCACTTGGCTGTTTATCGATGACTTGGACGGTTTTGAGGAATCTGAGAGCCCCCGCCAGATCTTTTCTCTTCACAGCCTCTTCGTACTCCCGCCATTCCCTCAGCGCGCTGGTCGGCCTCCTCCGCACCCGAGAGACGCCGACAAAGATTGGAGTGCTTTTCCGGGATAAGGGATGAGGAGGAGGCGATAGAAAGAGGTTTCCGAGACACGACGACGGAGACAAGGAGGAGGCCATTTTAGGTGTCGCCGGAATTTGCAAAAGATATATTAATTGATTGGCCCCTTAACTTTACTCATATTTGTGCTTTGACTGCGATACTTCCCCTATATGCGAGTGTGGCCCAAATTCGTAGAAAAAGATTTTATAAGTCCACCAGCCCAATAAGAAATAGCACGTAGCCCATTTTAGTGCTCTCTCTCTCTCTCTCTCTCTAGACAAGCACAAGCACTTGTGACAAAAAAAAAAAAAAAGACAAGCACAAGCACAAGCACAAGGCTCTTCTCTTCCGATTAGATCCGACTTGGGAAGAAGAAGAAGATTTCAGGATTCTAAGCACTCTTATGCTCTCATCCTTCAAAACTCAAGGTTCGGATTTAGATCTTTCTTATCTGATTTCGTTTCGATTAGTTTGATCTGTGCTTCGTCATCCATTGATTTTCAACGCTTATAATATGCTTTTATAGAGAGACTTGAATCTATGACATTTGGACTTGTTGACATTATGCTTATATTCTTAATGCTCTCTCTATAAGTTTGGCCTATTTGGTGTCATAATCATTTCGTCTGGGTTTGTTATAGGGAGTGAGTCATGGCAACAGAAGAAGGTACACAGTTGGAGCAGAAGCTCAATGAAGTAGTGTAAGTTCCTACCATTTGTTGTTTTTATTCCCCTCTTGTGATTTTGCCTAATTGTATATTTCGACGTGCAGACTCGAGGGAGAGCAGCAGGCCAAGATGATCCATGATGATGATGATCCCCCAAGAACAAAAACAACAGGAGGAAGTAAGATGGAGGAGGAATACCCGGAAGAGCTCAGGACGCCGCCCGTAAGTCTGGTGGCTCTCTTCGGATGCTCAGAGCTACACTCCTCCATTACTACTCATCTCCACTCCCAGCAGCCTCCCATCAACGCTCTCGCCTTCCCCGACTTCTCTCATCTCCCTCTCCTCCTTGCTCCTCCTCATGATCATTCCCATTCCTCCTCCTTCAGAGATCCTCTAAGCTCTGATTCCTCCTCCCCTACCCTTCCTTCTGGCATCTTGAAACGGGACTGGTTGCTTAAGCATCGCACCAAGGTCCCTGCTCTTGTCGCCGCCTTCTTCCCCTCTAATCACATCTTCGGCGATCCTACTCAATGGCTACAGGTCTGCTCCTCTCTTGACACCCTCAAGTACGTCCCCTCTCCTTCATCTCTTTCCCTTTTTATTTATTCATTGTTTCTTTGTTTGTTTCACAACCTCCACTCCCTACATTTGCACAGATCCGTTATCCGTCCCAAAAACATCAAACTTGTGGTCGTTGTGGTCCAGTCTTCTCCCCATGGTACCCTGCCTTGCCTGCGTTTTCTCCATTTTCATTTTAATAATAAGAATATCCTCCTCCGCTTATTATCCTTTCATCATCATTACTTGTTCTAGAGGTAATCAGCGAAGATCGTCTACTCGCATTGCGAAAGCGTGCAGAATTAGATTCTAAGTACGTCCTCTTCCTCAACCACTCTGACCTCCCTATCTCCCTCCCCAGGTACCATTAATCTTCTTCTCCTCTTCTTTATTTTCCACCCACCCCCAGGTTTAATTTTCCTTCACGCTACCTATATATATATATGTTTTTCGCAGAATCGCTTCTGCGTTTTCAGAGTTGGCCCTTTCGTATTACAGAGAAGAAGCTAGGAGAATCAAAACTCGCATCGAAAAAAAAAGTTCCGCTTCTCTTGATTTGATTGTTCGCTATTGTTTCAAAGTAACCCTTTTTCACTTACCTCTTCATCATTTTTGTTTCTAAGTAAAGGAGGGCTCACTCACTCCTCCTATGCTAGGTCGCTGTATATGCTGAGTTTCGTAGAGATTGGGGTGAGGCCTTGAAGTTCTATGAGGACGCCTACCATTCCTTGCACGAGGTCCTCTTTCTTTCCTACTCTGTTTCTTGCCAAGACTTTGCTGGTTCTTGGTTTTATTATGTTATATATATATGTCTTCGGTTTCTACACATTTTGAAATATCTTTTTATGCAAACAGATGATCGGCACATCAACTAGGTTGCCTGCAATACAACGCTTGGTCGAGATTAAGACCATAGCTGAGCAATTGCATTTCAAGATATCTACGCTTTTGTTGCACGGTGGAAAGCTCACAGAAGCCGTCATATGGTTTCATCAACATAAATCATCATATGACAAGGTTGTTGGATCCACTGAATATGTTTTTCTCCACTGGGAATGGATGAGTAGGCAGTTTCTTGTCTTTGCTGAGTTGCTGGAGACAAGCTCGGCTACTGTTCAGGGCTTTTCATCCTTAAACCAAGGAACTGCAGAGATACCTTTGACTGAATTTGAATTTTATCCTGCCTATTATTATCAGGTCAGTCCATTTTTCTATATCTAACTCCTACTCAGAACATAATCTACACTTGGTGCTTTATTTAGTGTTCAATTTGTATACGTGTTTCCCATTTGTCCCAAACAATATTATACACCTATCTCAAACCAAATGTTGGATTTTTCATCCGCTAAATTTGTTTCTCCTTCTCGGAATTTTCTAAACTCATTATGTTCCTAGTACACTATGCGTAAACTATAATATTTTCTTATCTTCGGGAAAAATAACTTCTTCTCCCCACAGTTGGCTGCTCATTACTTGCAGAATAAGAAATCTGCCCTGGCACAGTTGTTGTCAATCTCCGTAGCAGCTCAAGAAATTGATGGCAGCTCAGAGTCTATTACTCCTTCGGTCTATGTGGGTCAGTTTTCTCAGTTACGTGAGAAGGGAGAAGCGTTAACACTCCACTTGTAAGTATATTCACCCCACATATATGTGTAAAAAACAACTTAACAAAGCTACCCTCTACTAAGGTATGATTAACTAATGTTTTCGCAGTATAACGGATGAAGAGTACATACGGTATGCAATTTCAGAAGCAAAGCGATTTCAGGATTCCTTTGAAATTGTTGCTTGGCTGAAGAAATCTTATGAATCGTTTACCAACCTTAAATCCCGGAGGATGGCTGCTTTTTGTGCATTTGAAATAGCCCGGGAGTACTTTGGATCATCTGATCCTAGCAACGCAAAATTCTTTTTTGATATTGCTGCAAACTTGTACAGACAAGAAGGTTGGGTATCTTTGCTCTGGGAGGTATTGGGTTACCTAAGGGAGTGTTCGAGAAACCTTGGTGCGCTTAAAGATTTTGTAGAGTTGTCTCTTGAAATGGTTGCACTGCCTGTAACATCTTGTGACGACTTTGGGAACTTGAGAAACAAAACATATGGTCCTGGGGGTCCTGCAACTGTTTCAAGAAGAGAAAGTATACATCGAGAAGTCTTTACTCTTATGTGTCCTGAAACTGAGCAGACAACATCTACCGGAGAAAATGGTTTCAAATTAGCCAGTGATAGCCCTCTTCATCTTGAGATTGATCTCGTCAGTCCTCTGAGACCTGTTCTCCTAGCTTCGGTTGCTTTTCATGAGCAAATGATCAAGCCTCGTGCTTTGTGCTCTATTACGTTGTCACTTCTTTCTCATCTACCTCTTCCAGTCGACATAGATCATCTAGAAGTTCAGTTCAATCAATCTAAGTGCAATTTTGTCATCAGAAATTCCCAGAGGCCTCTTAGCACTGTGCAAAGTGGTAGCCAAGTAGAGAATGAGCCGTCGCTGGTGCTTGTGCCAAATAATTGGTTAAGGTTGACATATGCAATCAAGCCTGGTTAGTGTGATCTCAAGATTGCAGTCTATTCATTAGAAGTCAAACCTGTTATGGACTTTTCAAATCATAGTTACCAATTAACATAACTGAATGTGAATCTTGATAATTTGTATCTGTATTATGGAATCAAGGGGTAATCTGCTATATACTTGGTTTTCCATTTGCTTTTAGGATTTTGATTGCCTTCCTTTTTCTGACATTTGCTTCTTTTTTTTTAATCTGCAGAGCAAAGCGGCAAGCTTGAGTGTCTTTCTATTCTCGCAAAATTGGGGCCTCGTTTCACGATCTGTTCAAGAGCCGAGAGTCCTGCTGCAATGGAGGATTCGCCTGCCTGGAAGCATGAGAATCGTGTGCAGTCTTTGCCAACAAAGGACCCAATTCTTGCAGTCTTTGGCCAGAAAGCTACTCAAGTTGAAGAACCTGAACCACAGGTGGACGTCAGTCTAGGTGCCTCTGGTCCTGCCCTAGTTGGAGAAAACTTTACGATGCCTATTGTGGTAACCTCAAAGGGTCATGCCGTATACAGTGGTGAATTGAAGATCAATCTAGTTGATGTGGGTGGTGGTGGTTTGTTTAGCCCAAGAGAAGCAGAACCATTCTCTTTAGAAAGCCATCATGTGGAAATCTGTGGTATTGATGGGGCCGAGGGCAACGATGAATCCGAGTCTGAAACAGGTAACATAAAGAAAATACAGCAATCTTTTGGGCTGGTATCTGTTCCAGACCTGAAGGAAGGGGAATCGTGGTCCTGCAAACTAGAAATCAAGTGGCATAGAGCCAAGCCTGTTATGCTTTTTGTGTCATTGGGTTATTTGCCACAAGGCAATGAAGCTAATGCCCAGAAAGTTCACATACACAAGAGCTTGCAGATTGAAGGAAAGATGCCTCTTGTCATTACCAATCGGTTTATGCTGCCATATAGAAGGGATCACCTATTGCTCAATAGGATCAAGCCGGCCCCTGATTCTGAAGACATTTCTTCTCTGCCGCTGAACGAAAAAAGCGTCTTAGTTGTCAGTGCCAAAAATTGCACAGAGGTAGCACTGAAACTGATGTGCATGTCGATTGAATTGGATGATGAGCAAGGGAAAACTTCATGTTTGATTCAGCAGGGGGGTGGGGGTGGAGAAACCTCAGGTTCTGCTAATCTTGCGCCAGGAGAAGAGTTCAAAAAGGTTTTCACAGTCACACCAACAATGAGAACCCCGAAGCTTAGTTTGGGATCAGTACATTTGAAATGGAGGAGGCAGGGAGGTAACACAGAAGAAGCATGTGTTTCAACGAAGCACAAACTCCCTGAAGTAAATGTGGATGCATCACCACTGGTCATGAGTTTGAACTGTCCTCCGTATGCAATTCTTGGAGAATCCTTCACATACGCCATTACAATCTGCAACCAGACACAGTTGCTCCAAGAAGCAAAGTTTGCTCTGGCTGATGCACAGAGTTTTGTCCTGTCTGGGTCTCACAGTAATACGGTTTCAGTCCTACCCAAGTCGGAACACGTCTTAAGTTATAAGCTAGTGCCCTTGACTTGCGGTCAACAGCAACTCCCCAAAATTACTTTGACATCAGTGCGATATTCTGCTGAGTTTCAGCCATCTACGATTGCTTCAAGTGTCTTTGTGTTTCCGTCAGCGCCACAGGCCAACTCTACTGCCAAGTAGTAACTTCACGCACCAGTTGGGTTTCTGGATGTGTAGTTTCACCCATCTGCGGTGAGTAAACACATATTCTGTCAGTTTGCTAATTTTCTTACCTGGGGTGGCTGCTGTGATGTCTTTGTATTTTTTTTTTTTGAGCAACTGTCTTTTGTATTTTCTTATGTTGATAATAATTGGATAAACTTTCTTTTTTGGGAGAACTGTCGGACATAAAATCACAACTTTATTTAGCAAGTAAAGAACAACAACAAATATTTGATAATGCTTCATTAAGTTTTACCAGAGTGACATTATTTCATGGTACGCACCACCCTTCATGAGAAACCTAATGTTTTGAACCAATCAAGTTAATTTTTAGAATTGCAATGTTTATAGAAACACACTACAAATCTGTGAATGGTTTAAGGAAATAACAGAAGAGAGGTTTGTTGGGACAAAAGTAAAGTTTGGAACAGCAACAAAGTAATAAATATGAGGAGGATTCAAGCATTTCGCAAGCAAGGATTTCAAAGTAGTGTATGTATACATGGACAGACAAGATTTACACACGCAGAGCAGAGCAGAGCTCACTCCCTCTCCAAGCTTGTTAACGACCTCCTCCGGGATTTCTATTCCATGACAGGTAGGACGGATCCCCAAGTCGCCTGAAAACAAAAAAAGTACATATTTGTTACACAACATGACAGAGTCTAATAAGATAACTGGGCCGAATGCACAAGCGACAGTCCAACAATCAGGGTGGGTTTAGCATATGAGCGATACACCATTACCACAGTTGAAGGGATCTTCGTACCTGGGTTTCACAAGGTACATGATGGTAAATGCGAGGGCCAAAAAGAAGCAGATCCCACCAACTGTCAGGTAAGCAATGCCGAGGAAATCGTTCTTCCCACCCAGCCAGCTGGTTGTCGACAAAACAAGCTTCTTCTTCCCACTAAAACTGTAAGTGTTATAGTTGTTCTGCAGCGTAACCTGTATGGTGTCACCATTCTCAAGGTCGGTCTCAATCTTTCCGTACAGTTTTCTAAATGTTGGCAATGCTGCAGTTCTCATCCACACGATGAGATCTTCTTGTTCACTAAGCTGAAAAGAGGAAGAAGGATATGTCAGACAGAGTCAAGTTGCTAAGCAAGCATCCACGTCAATGGACTAATGGTCTAGTATTAGAGGTTTTTACCGGTATATCTGGATTTAGAGTGGCACCACCTGTGAGATTCCCCTTTTGAAAATTCTTGGGGAAGACCTTGTTGCCAAACTTGTGCTCCTTGTCGCTCTTCCAGGCAATGCCTTTTTTGTTGACAGCTAGGGGTGTATTATTTCTTGATAAAGTGTATGTATCATTAAAAAGACTCCAAGCAATGAGACCACATGGCACAATCGGCTGGCCACCAACATCATCCTCAGGCTTGCATGCGCTAATCTGATTCTCAAATTTTGGACTTCTCAGCTGTGAATCACTTCGGCTTTTCACATACCTGTTCATAGACACGGGTCGATTAGAGCTATACAAAAATAATCTAAGCTAGATAGATACACACACAGTGATACACTTGTAAGGTACCTTTCATTATAGAATACCAAAGACAAGAAAAAAAACATGAATGTTAGTTGTGAAGAAGAAGAAGAATACCTTCGGTGATTCTGGTAGAAGTTGTCAAGCTGGTAGTAAACATAGATAGGCTGCTTCATACGCTTTGTCACCTAATTATGATGGCGATGGAGAAAAGAAAAAAAAAGAGTAAAAACAACAACAAAAATGCAATAACTTATGAGAGAGCAAAAAAAAAAGGGACTGACTGTTAGAGTTCGGTTACAAGCTTTAGGTGAATCTCCTTGAATAAATGCAACTTTGTTAGTCCTAGCAGGGGCAGGAATGCAATCATTATCGTAGCGATCAACGATCTCCACAACCTACACACACAGGATAGATTGATGAGTAGAGTAGGAAAGGGTGATTGATTGATTGATTGAGACATAGATAGGACGTACATCCTGGGAAGCGAAAAGAGAGATAACTCCAAGGGGGATAAAGATCACACTGACTATCAAAAATGTCGAAATCACCTACAAGGCAAAGAAGAAGAATAAGATTTTTGATCTCTGAAACGAGATTTAGAAGAAAATGCGTTTTACCCAGCCAGGCGTGAGAATGGGCTTGCAAGCTGGAAGCTCCTGCTGTGTGAACTTGGAATCTGCATGCAAGTTTGTCAAGGGGGGGAATTCAAATAAGATTGTCCCTTTCAATGTCAATGATCGTTTTCACGCGATCGAATTAGGGGGACCTAGAAACCACGACGATCTAAAACAACAGAACAAAAATCCAAATCTCGATTAATAAGAAGAGGAATAATAATAATACACTTTGGCCGCTTCGAATTCTTCCTGGCAGCGGAAGAATCTCCCGATCCGGCACTCGACGATGCCGTATTGGAACTCATCGTGGGGGAAGCGAGATCGGCGGAAAAAGCTCCTCAATCTATCTGACACCCACAAATCGAAGCCTTGCTAAATCGTGCTTCCTCTTCTCATCATCATTCAAGTCTTCTTTCCATCAATACTATTTGTGTGTGATAGGCTTCTATTTTGGGCTTTTCAATGGGCTTTTTTTCTTTTCTGCTTCCTTGACACTTTATTACAAACATATCTCAGAGATGCCCTTGTTATCCAACTGGAGTATAATAAAAATGTCTGAAAATTATTCGAGGAGTTTTCTCTCCTTTTTTATTGGCTTATTGGCTATTCGAATTCTTTTCTTTTTTTTAATTTGGATCACTCTTTAAAAAGTTATTTTAATTAATTTATATATAAATATTTAAATTAATTTAATTATTTAAAATAAACAAATCAAATAGATATCCCTCCTATATTTACTCTGAAATTATATCTGCATAAAATATTTTCATATTTTTTTTTACAATATAAATACATATTCCATTTTTCACTAAAATAAACATTTTAAATATTTAAGTAATTTCGTGTTTATTTAAAATAAATGTATATTTCATTTTTGACTTACAAACTGTTAAATATTTAGTTAATGTCATGTTTATTTTAAAACTAAAATTATTTTTTTAAACTAAACAGTTTTTTTAATTATAACTAAACTCATCTACAATTTTGTATTAAACTGTGATATTATTTAATATAATAATTTCAATAAATCTTTTATCTTTAACCAATAAAGATTTTCAAATTAAAATTTTGTATCACATGATTTAAAATATGCTAATATTGAGTTTTTTTTAAAATAAAACAAATTATTTCATGGGGTCTATAAATTTTTGTGTTTCAAAATAGTATATTAAATAATTAGTAATATAATAGATATTACAATTAATTATGTAAAAATATAATTATGTGTAAAAATAAAATAATCATCCGCACAAGATCTAGTATAGATTACAAGCAGAACAATGAACAATGTAGATTACAAATGTTGATCTACGGACTCACTACTAAGCACACACTCTTTAAGATTAAAAAAGAAAAAAAACTCTAATGAATGTTTTGATTTTTTGTGGTAGAAAAAAACTCAACAACCAAAAACCTTTTGCCATAGGGTTACACTTACACCAATTCAGAAGACAAAAAGAAAGAAAAAACGATATATCTGAACTATCAATATAGTTTTCAGTAGGTTAAGAAAAGAAGTGTGAATATGAAAATAAGGATTATATATTAAAGTGATGGGGGCAAGGTGGTGGAAGAAGCAAAAGAGAATATCTCGTCAAGAGTCCCATCTAACGAGTCTCTGTACTGAAAGTCTTGTTGCTTGGAGTTGTCCATTGATATGATCTCTGCTTCGTTCATAGAGAGCTGAGGGAAATCTTGGAGCTGTAGAGGAGGAGGATGGCTGGGAAGCTGAGGGTAGTTTTCAAAAAGTTGATCATGATCGTCGAGAAGAGAAGACGAGAAATGAAGGGCAAAAATGGATGAGCTGTTAGCTTCGTCTAAAAGGATCCCTTGAGTGAGCTCTGATGAGGATGTCTCCGCTGATGCTATTTTTAAGCTTTCCACTTCTTCGCTTTCTCTAATTTCCATCCTCTCCCCATCATACTTTTTCCACTTCACTTCTTCCTCCTCTTTCCCAACAGTACTAGTACTCATCTCTTCTTCTTCTTTCCTCTTTGGAATTTGTATATTCTTCTTAAACACACGGCACAATGCATAAGATTCCTGTTTTACGTTATCATTATCAGAACTAGTAAAATATTATATGATGAATATAGCTCGTGCACGGGAAATTTTTTAAAAAAAACAAGTATTGCCTGGATAGAAAAGGAGGAAGTGAGACGATATTCATGCATCACCCAATTAGTACGAAGGCCATGAGGAGCCCTTCCTCGGTAATAAACAAGTGTCTTCTTCATCCCCATCTTCATTTTCTTTGATTCTACTGCACGGTCTTTCCCTGTGGCTTTCCAGTAACCCGCTCGGGTCGCACGGTTTGTCCTAGATCCATTCGGGTACTTCTTATCCCTTGTGCTGTAAAAGTACCATTCCATGTCGTTCCCCGGCAAAAATGACTTCTCTGTCCATTGTAATTCAATTATATATAGGATTAATTAAAGAAACACCTCCAATATCTAATATGAATGTAAGTGCAATGAATATCTAATATATATAGCATAGCATTAGCTAGGTGTGGTCAATGATCTTATTGAGACAGAAAGAGAGAGAGAGACAGAGACAGCGACACAGTCACTGATCTACAACGTCTGGCGGCAGCGGAATTCAGCAGTCCATCTCTCAGGTTTCTCCCCGGCAAACACGACCTTCAACACCGTTGACAGGGATATCCGCAACACCATCAGTGCGAGAAGACACAGGAGGAAGTTCAAACCTCTTATGCAACTTTGGATTAGATAGCTCGCTTTTTCTAATCAATTTCTCATGTGACCACCTTGTTTTTTATTTCTTTTTGCCAAGGTATCACTTGTAGGCTTTTGTAACCTAAACCTTCATTTTTTATGATATTCACAGTTTAGCAAAAAAAAAAAAATGTATACCTACCAGGCAAATCCCATGGCTCGCATTTATAGAGATCAACTTCGGGGATGATCTCAAGCTCAATGGTTCGGCCGTTGACCTTCCTGTCCAGATAGTATGCCACTAGCTCTTCGTCTGTTGGATGAAACCTGAAACCTGGAGGCAAACTCATCGGCGCCATTCAAAGTAGATATGAGAGAGAGGGAGGGAGATAGATAGATGGGGGAGTATAGCTACAGCTACTGATTATTACGTACGTACAACATACGAAGGAGGCTGCAGTATATATAAATAAATAGGAGAAAATGATATGGGAATGTGTAAAAGTTTAGCAGTGGATTGGCATCTTATGAAATCAATATTTTGTCTTACTTTGGATTTGCTTTTTGGTCAATATATGTCATCGCAATTACATTCAGTTATAAATTACAATTTACTAATAATTATGAGAAAAAAAACAAACATTGCAAGTCTAGCTTTTAAAGATTCTGTAAGTGTGAAACCCAAGTAGGAGAGACGGAAAAGGTTAGGAAGATGGCCCCATATATCCGATCTCGATCGAACGTATGTTCATGTATTACGCTACATACAAATTAGTAATTACGAGCTCACCGCACAATCATCTCTATCTACTGTGGTAATCCTGGTGAGACCTTAACGTGGTTCATAGAGCTACCTATGCCCCTACTAAAGGCCCGTTTTTCTAATAATTGTTTTAACCCAAAAAAAGAAGGCTTTTGATGATTCAACAACTAAGAGAGACCCTTCTTTTCTCAAACCAGATCTACCTGGCGACACCTAAACACTCTACTTTTGCTTTTTCGGTTTGACAGTTAAAAGAAAAAACTTATGCTTGTTATGGTCTTAAGAAATTGAAATTTATAACCAAAAAATGAAACACAAAAGCGCAGGCATCCAAATCGCCTTTGGCTTTAGCGTTGGGAGGCTTCTTTAGTCACTTTTACATATGGATTAAAGACGTCGTTTGCCTCTTTTTACATCATTACTCCCACACAATCTTTGACTCATCTCTCTTCTTTCCTTCTTTCCCAGGTCTTCAGTTACTAACTCATGGCCAAACTCAAATCTCTTTTGCCTAGAGCCTCCGCCTAGATCCAAACAATAAAATAAAAAAATTGGCATCTTCACATGCAAGATATAATTTTTTACATCTATATATATCTTGTTTACATATTTTATTGTTGGTAAACGTAAATTCTAATTTACATGTATGCATGAAGAACAGTGGAAACAGAAAGCAATAACCAAACTTTTTTCTCTGAAGTTGCAACTGAATTGTCACTATATATAAAATGAAATGATGTGAAATAAGTTGCAAAATTTTAAATTAAAAATAATTCAAAGAAAAATACTTCGCTACAATTTTGATAAAGAATGAATAAGATGATATTTTTGTTTTTTCATCTATTTTATTTATTGTCGATGCTTATCATTTATAGACCAACATTGTATACACGAAAATGAACAAATTGATAGAAAGGAAAATAGAGAAAGGTTTATAATTCTACACATTTTACAACATTAATCTCTTCCATAAATAATTTAAGTAAAATGCGACAACGACAATATTATAAATTAACTAACACACTTTTAGGTTTTAGTTTTTAACCACCTACTACCACTAAGCTATTTTCCAATAACTGTAAGAAAATTAATATCAGAATGGCTATCTTTCCAATAAAGAATATAAACACTATTTTTAATTAGTGAATCCAACCGTGATGCTTTAGTTACTGTGTAATATTTTTTTTTTTGTCAACAATGAACTACTCTAACGTGATTCCACCGATTCGGAAAGCCAAACCGGAGGTATCAAATCGACATATAACATAACTGAAGGTGAACTCCTTACCCCATGAGCAAGCTTGTCCGCCATTGTATTTTGGGCCCTTGGAATATGTCTGATCTTGAAATTAAGAAAGAAAGTCTTACTGCGGCGAAATTCCTCCATGTGCGTAGTAAATGTTGGCCATTCTTCGGGTGAAGACACCATCATCACCAATTGAAAACAATCCTTAGCAAAAACCACATCTGAGAACTGTAGGGTCTTCATGCACTTCATTGCCCAAATCAGCGCTTCACATTCTGCACGTAAAGGAGATAAGTTACTGTGTAATTTATTTAGAATAACTAAATATTATTGTAATATTTTTGATTGTGCTGTTCTTAGAAGTTTTAAATTTCTGTGATAAATCTGGAATAGTATTTTCTAAAATGTATTAGTTGAAGATACTTTTCACATAATGCTTTATTTTCATAAAGTATAAGATTGAACACTAAAGAAAAACGATAATTTTATGTGTGCTTTCAGATGTGATCACCTAGAGAGAAAGAGAGTCTGGTGAAAGTTGCTTTGACAGATTAACTTATACGTACGGTAATAATGACTTCATCACTATATTTTTTTTGTGATCTGATCAATTCAAGGCTAAACGAAAATATAACGTGACAATATACGATCCATTTATAATCCATTGTTCCGTTTGTACACATGTATACCAGTATACCTCTTTGTTCTTTTGCATGTTGGATGCAAACTATATACATGTATGATGTATTCATTAAACGAGTAGAACACCTTTAAAAATAGAGCAACTTATATAATGGCCTTTTTTTAAAAAAACTTATATAATGGCACTGTATATCTTATTAACCCTTTTTATTATTTTCATTTAACTTGTAAAAAAAAACTTGTATCAAGCACGCAAAAAAAACGTGTATGTTTTAAGAAAAAACGAAGGTTATGAAATAAAATAAATTGGTAAGTTGACAAAAATACTTGTATATTCGGCTATACGCGTATTAGAAACAAAAAATCTCAATTAATTAATGGATCTTTCGCAAATATATAAAAGTTAACAAACAATAGTAAATGTGGAACCTAGCGCAAGCGGGGGTGGCTGGAGGAATCATGACGATAAATCATCTTCACCATCAACATTAGTCACAATTCTTCAAAAAGACAGGATGAAAGAAATAGAAGAAGAGTCTTGTTCATAAAAAGAAGCATCTAATCCACACATGTCGGTTTCCACTTCATCTTTCTTTATTCATCTCATTTTAGGTTGCGCTGATTTTAGAAAGAAAAAACTTTAAGCAATGGAGCTGAAAGTTTTTTTCGAAGTACCAACTCTCTCTCTCTCTCTAGTTTTTTTTCTCTGCATTCTCTCTAGACCTCCTCCACAGCATAGTACAGCGAGGGTTATTGGAGATAATGATGTATTTAGTTTCTAGTATTTATCTACTTCAACTCTCGTATGTATATAAGGATGGCTATTGCCTTGTTAATAAAACAACACAAACATTCTCTCTTTACGTTTCTCTACAATTTCATGGTATCAGAGCAAACAATCTGAAACCCTAATTTCTTTTTCAAAATCGTGTTTCTTATCATACAAGAAACATGGCTGATTCTTCAGCATCTCTAACTACTACGTCTACGACGATTCTACCTATCACCACTACCATCGATTCTACCAGCATATACTACTTACACCCCTCAGACAATCCAGGAGCACTAATTACTTCAGTTTTGCTGCGAGGTGACAATTATTCCGAGTGGGCAATCGAACTCTCCAATTCTATCCAAGCAAAGCGTAAGCTTGGTTTCTTAGATGGCACCATACCGAAACCATTAACAGAACCAGACCTCTCTAGATGGCTTGCTACTAACTCTATGCTGGTTGGTTGGATCAGAACTTCTATCGATCCAAAGATCCGGTCGACAGTCTCGTTTGTTCCCGAGGCACACAAACTTTGGGATACTCTGCAACGACGGTTCTCGGTCAGGAATGGTGTTCGTATCCATCAACTACGAGATGAAATTAATACTTGTCAGCAGCAAGGACAGACAGTTATTGAGTACTATGGTCGTCTTACAAAACTATGGGAAGAACTCGATAATATCAAAACCACTCGGGCGTGTACTTGTGATGCTTCTACAGACATTGAAAAGGAACGAGAAGAAATTCGAGTTCATAAGTTCTTGTTCGGTCTTGATGAATCTCGGTTCAGAAACATCAGGTCTCAGATTATTGATGAAGATCCCCTCCCAGATATTAATAATGTTTATGCTAGGATCATACGGGAAGAGCAACATAACAATACCGTACGATCAAAGGAACTGAAACCAGATGCATTGGGGTTTAATGTGCAAACAGAGATACCCAAGTCCGATTCACAACAAGCATTGGCTACATCCTTTAGACCTCGCGATCCCAACCGAACTTGCACTCATTGTTCTCGTACCGGTCATGATAACACGGAGTGTTTCCTCCTTCATGGTTATCCCGAATGGTGGCTTGAACAACGCAATACATCTACTGGTCGTGGCTCGTCTCAGCGAGGGAGAGGAGGTCGCGCTTCTAACTATGGCAATCGTGGTCGTGGAAGGTCCAATCCATCTAGAGCTGCGGCTAACAACACCACGATGACACCAGCTTCTACTACTGATCCAATTGCCCAAATCACCCAGCTTCTTCAGCAACTCCAGAGCACTAGATCCACTATCTCTACTGAGAAACTCTCTGGTAAAACTACTATTGCAGATGTCATTATAGATACTGGTGCGTCGCACCACATGACTGGAAATCTAGCCCTGCTTACTGATGTCACAGACATTCTTCCCTCGTCTGTTAAATTTCCGAATGGGAGATATTCACAAGCAAAGAAGAAGGGCACGCTTGTTCTGAGCAAAGATTACTATCTATCTGATGTTCTTTTTGTGCCGGATTTTAACTGCACATTAATCTCTGTGTCTCGACTACTTAAGCAAACTGGTTGCATTGCTATCTTTACTGATACCTTATGTGTTTTGCAGGACCGTTTTACGAAGACCCTGATTGGAACGGGTGA
The DNA here is from genome assembly GCF_000801105.2 of Raphanus sativus. Lineage (NCBI taxonomy): Eukaryota > Viridiplantae > Streptophyta > Magnoliopsida > Brassicales > Brassicaceae > Raphanus > Raphanus sativus. The sequence continues at coordinate 24,775,056 of NC_079518.1, read as the reverse complement.
AGAACGAGAGGGGGTGTACTACTTCACGGGAGTCTCAGCTGCACGAGTTCATCATACTGAGGTTAAGAATGCATCGACTTCAGAATTGTGGCATCGACGGCTAGGACATCCCTCTTACCGGATTTTATCAGCTTTACCTATTTTAGATAGATTGGTTTTTGATTCTCAACAAGCTGCGTCTTGTGAAATCTGTTTTCGTGCTAAACAAACAAGACAAGTGTTTCCGAAAGTTCTAATAAAGCAGTTGCACCGTTTTCTTTACTTCACTGTGATGTTTGGGGTCCATATCGGGTTCCTTCTTCTTCTGGTTCAAGATACTTTCTTACTATAGTTGATGACTATTCTAGAGCCGTGTGGACTTACTTGATGTTAGAAAAATCTGAAGTCTCTAAGCTACTTCGCGAGTTCATTGCTTTATCCGAGAGGCAGTTTGGAAAATCTGTCAAAGCTATACGTACTGACAATGGTACTGAGTTTATGGTGCTCACGCCTTTCTTTAAGCAACAGGGTATTGAGCATCATACATCATGTGTGGACACTCCTCAACAGAATGGTCGAGTTGAGCGGAAACATAGACATATTTTGAATGTTGCTCGTGCGTGTCTGCTTCAAGCTCGTCTTCCAGTTTCGTTTTGGGGAGAGAGTATTCTTACTGCAACGCATCTTATAAATCGTACACCATCTCAACTACTACAAGGACGAACACCTTATGAGCTTCTCTACGGGAAGAAACCAGACTTTGATAAGCTTCGTGTATTTGGTTGCTTGTGTTACTCTCATCGAAAGTCAAGAGATAAAGACAAGTTTGGAGATCGTAGCAGAAAGTGTCTCTTTGTTGGCTACCCATATGGAAAGAAAGCTTGGCGCCTTTATGATTTAGATACTCATGAGTTCTTTGAGAGCAGAGATGTTGTCTTCTCTGAAACTAAATTTCCTGGTGTTGATGACAATGAGTATGTCACACCTCAGTTAAATGCATTGGATCCAACTATTGATGATTGGTTGCTTCCTACTCTGGCGACAAGGGGGAGTACTCTGTCGCCAACCTCTGCTACTCCTGTTACTGGACCTGCAACGACTTCTCTATCTGTGCCAATACCTGAGCCCTCTGTTCCGCTTACAACTACTTCTGGTTCCTCTGCAACGGATCACAATGCATTAGAAACTTCGGCTGAGAATATTCCGAGCTCTCCGCCGTCTGTACCTGCAGTATCACCTGAGGCAATGCAGTCTACTTCTCCCGGGATTCCAGAAATACTAGGTCGTGGTCAACGTATTAAAACACCATCAGTGATACTAAAAGACTACGTGACTCATTCTGCAACTCTACACCCCCCTCACTCTCACTCTCACTCAAAGTCCAATCATGGGTCTCCACTAACGGTCATAGGTAACATACCTTACCCTATCTCAAGTTATATATCTGATCACTTGTTTTCAGAGTCACATAAGGTGTTCATGGCTGCGCTTATCAATGATGACGTCCCAAAGAATTTCAAAGAAGCTGTTAAACATAAAATCTGGACTGATGCAATGCATACAGAGGTAGATGCATTCGAAGCCAACGATACATGGGACGTCACACAACTACCACCGGGGAAAACTGCACTTCGGAATCAATGGCTTTACTCGTACAAATACAAGGCAGACGGGTCTATTGAAAGGCCCAAAGCACGTCTGGTTGTGTGTGGAAATAATCACGTGGAAGGAGAAGATTTTACAGACACGTTTGCGCCGGTAGCAAAGATGTCGACTGTCCGGATCATTCTCAAAATTGCAGCAACAAAGAACTGGCTAGTAGATCAAATGGATGTTAGTAACGCGTTTCTTCATGGAGATCTGGATGAAGAAATATATATGCGGCTTCCTCCAGGCTTTAAGGCATCTGATCCCCGCATGGTTTGTCGTCTCAAGAAATCTCTCTATGGCTTGCGACAGGCTCCGCGGTGTTGGTACTCCAAACTAACGACAACATTAGAAGAATTTGGTTTTTCTCATGACTATGCTGATCACTCTCTGTTTTCAAAAGTTCGTGGCTCTGTTTGTCTTCATATTCTGGTCTACGTTGATGACTTCATCATCTCCTGTAATGATGCTAAGGCTATGCAGGAGTTCAAGGATTATCTTCAGAGATGTTTCCGAATGAAGGACCTTGGGAAGTTAAAGTACTTTCTTGGCTTTGAAGTTGGTCGCAACGCTTCTGGCTTTTACTTATCACAACGGAAATATGCTCTCGACATTATCTCTGAAACTGGTTTACTTGGAGCTCGTCCGTCTCTGGTCCCTATGGAACTCAATCACCAGCTAGCTCGTGCGGAGGGTCCTTTGGCGAATGCTCTGCAATATCGAAGGCTCATTGGTCGTTTGATTTATCTCACGAATACACGACCAGACCTTGGATACTCTATTCATATTCTTGCACAATTTATGCAGAAACCTCTTTTACCTCATTGGGAAGCCGCACTCCGAGTAGTTCGTTATCTCAAAGGCACTGCAGGCCAGGGAATATTTCTCAAAGCAGATGACTCTCTGGAAGTAAGCATCTACTGCGATGCTGATTGGGGTGCTTGTCCTGTTAGCCGACGATCTCTTAGTGCCTATATCACGTTCCTCGGCTCCACTCCGGTTACTTGGCAAACGAAGAAGCAAGATACTGTGTCACTCTCCTCTGAAGAATCAGAATATCGTGCCATGTCTGTCGCTGTTAAAGAGCTAAAATGGTTTAAAGAACTCTTTGATTCATTTGGGCTTCCACCATCTCTACCTATGAAACTATTTTGTGACAGCAAGTCCGCCATATACATCGCTGCAAACCCTGTTTTCCATGAGCGTACTAAACATGTTGAGAGAGATTGTCATCATGTTCGCGATGCTATTAAGTCCAAGCTCATCACGACAGAACATGTTACGTCTAAGAACCAGCTTGCTGACATCCTTACTAAGCCTTTGCCTCGTCCTCAGTTCGATGATATACTGTCCAAGTTGTCAGTTCGCAATCTCACACTTCCAACTTGAGGGGGAGTATTGGAGATAATGATGTATTTAGTTTCTAGTATTTATCTACTTCAACTCTCGTATGTATATAAGGATGGCTATTGCCTTGTTAATAAAACAACACAAACATTCTCTCTTTACGTTTCTCTACAATTTCAAGGGTGAAAGCTTAAATAGGCTCACGTACCTTCAAGTATAATAACTTGTAGTGACCTGAAAAAAAGCATTTCAGACCTGGAGCCGGGGGGACGCAGAGAAAGTAGAAACTAGTTCCTTAGGTGCAATTTTGTAGTAGGCAATCAGTTCGCCAGGCCTTTCGGTGATAACTGGTTCAAAATCTAACTGCTAAAAAGGAAGAAAGAGCCATCATCTCACTTATCTGCATGAGCTAATTACTAGAACAAGTAAGAAGACACATCACACTAGATATTACCTGCATGCATATAAGTTAGTTGATTAAAGCCACGTTAAAGGGCAGGGTTAGTAAATATGTTTTGAATGTAAAACTGTGTAAGAGGCAGTGCCTGTCTTGAAATATTCATGGTCCAATAAGAAATACAAAACCGAAACTTTTAGATAATATATAAAAAATCTATCAATAAAAACTCACACCTATAATAAAAATTACAATATCCTCAAAAATAATAAAAGTTATCAATTATAAAACTTGAAAACGTAGAAACACAATTAAACAAAACTATTGTGATTTCTCATATGTGATGTTGATGACAAGAAATCAAGAACAAAGTTAGAAGTAAAATCAAAATTTGAGACATTGGTATCCAGTGAAACAGTGAAAAAGGCGTGAAAGAATGTTTGCAAAGGAAAGCTAACTATTCTTTTTTTTTTGTCAACGAGAAGCTAACTATTCTAAATCAGCTATTTTTCTTTTTTTTTTTGTTATCGTCAGATTTTTTTTTCTTTTTAAACTACTCATATTAATAACATAAAAAATATATAAAAATTTAATTATCTTTGTAATCAGTGATTCCCACCTTTTTCTTTACTTATCGATCTGCACATAACAAATTAATATAATTAACAAGTAATGACAATGAAAAAAATAGACCTAAAAATTTTACATAAAAAATAGGCCCCATACTTTTCCATCACATGTTTGGGGTAAGAGGCCACCACCCAGCCGACAGAAAGCCTAGCGCAACTGATCCATCGGCTTCGTATTTGTAGTGTATGTTACGCAATACTTGTAAAATATGGGCTGTTTGTTAATCATAGAAGTGTAACGGACAGTCGCAGAAAGAAAAAGTTTCTTTTTTTTCTACCAGACGAAGTAAAAATAATCTGTTTTAAAGGTTGTTCGTTTGGCCGTCTTTTAATCCCAATCGGGATGACCCATAAATATCTAAATCATCATAGCTAATCAGGTTTCCTAAGTCTCAGCAGATGTTGCTTCACAGTTTATGTAACAATAGAATGGTCAGTTAATTTCTAGAAACTCTAGCTACAATCTCCGCTCATCGACACACTCACTTGCTCGGGTGCTGCAACGTTTCAACCTTTTTGCACGTCTTTCATGATTCTCTGTGGCGATGCCTGTCTCATTCTGCACCGGTAGAGGTAACATATTTTGCACCAGCTTTGGTTGAACATAGCGAAGTATCCATTTCCATTTCGGAACACGGAAGAGCGTCATCTGCATTTTCTGAGCGGGCTCTACGTCTATCCCCCCTATTCATTGGCATTTTACTCAACTCTCCATCCAAATCAGTAGCTACTTCTCCAAGAGATTCACCATTAGATCTTTCTATGTCAGCAACTTCTTTCTGCACAGTACCTCCTTCACTATCGCTAGCATTGCTCTTTTGCATATCGCCAAGAGCATTGATTTGCTTTTCCACAGAGACGTACGGCTAAAGAAACTGCATAATCACGAAACAAGGAGTCACGAGGTGGGCAGTGAAGCAGATCAATCAAGGTCTGATAATACTGTACAAGGCTAGCGGTGCGGTTTCCACGACAGACTTGTGCAAGTTTGACCATGTGCTGACATATGTAACCCTTCTCTGCCCAGCTGCAACAGCAAACCCCAAAATGGGAACTTGAACTCCAAACATCATGAACTACGTTGCCATCTGTTACTTTTGCAGACATACCAGAGATAACAACAACATGAGAATCTGGTATACTTAATGCTTTCCGGAAACAAGTCAAACCGCTCACCCATTCCTCTTTCCAGTACCTGGCGAAATCATCTTTTCCAGTATACTCATCAAGCCAGAAGTAGGATTGTACTTTTGTTCCTAACTTATCGACCAACCAATCAGAGCGTTGATAAGCTTCAGAGTCTCTCTCATTCAAGAGCCTGCACTTCATCTGATAGTGGTAAAGCTCCATCGCTGCACATATCTCCTGGCTTGCCAAGGGAAGAGTCTGTAAAGCACTTGTCCAAGCTCCTATTATAATAGATTGGGAAGAAACAGTCAATTACATGTAAACATTTGATACTTCTATGAGTTGGCAGAGCAACAATGTAGGAAAACAATTTACATATAAACATTTGATACTTAGGGTGGTCTAACAACATTGCAGGTAAAGAGTAAAAGAGAACAAAAAAAGAGGGAGGGAGGTTCGAAAGTAACCTATTCTGGGAGACCAAACCGCTCTGAAGTAGTCTAAAAACTCTGGACCATTAACAAAATGCTCCGTTAAACCTTCAAACAACGTGGCTGTTCCTTGCCTTGTACAGATTTTATCGACGGCCTGACCCAGATGTCTGGACATCTCTTGATTATGTTCTTATGCCATGCATGGCGAATACGCCAAAACGAAAACAAGACCGGACACTGAAACACATCCCTGGGAACATCGCAACCAATAGCATCAGATAATATAATATTGAGGGTTGATGACAATATGGTCAATCATTATACACATAGCCAGTCCAACCAAGGATCCAAGTCAATAAATAGTGCTCCACTATTGAAATTACCAAATGGCAGCTTCATTAAATACTTAAGTAAGTATCTGCAACTAACCTGATCGTTATTATGTCAGTAAAAGGGTCATCAACTATGAACCCAGCCACCTTCCACAAGGGATCCTTGGCATGGACTCGGTTACAAAGAGCTCTCATCCAGCTATACGCATCTCCACTTGAAACCCGCGGTGCAATTATCCAAGCTACTGGAATAGCCTTGTTCTCGGAGTCGAACACAACAAGACTATGTATAGGATACTGAAATTTAAAACGCAGCACATATACTACTGATAAGATATATATACATTCAGAGACTGATGCAAATTGTAAGAAACCTTACCTTCAGTTTGTTTGTCCCAAACCTTGAATCTGAAGCCAAAAACCGGGGATTCTAGCTCAGTTGGTAAAGGGTTCACAGCTGTGAGTTCCGCCACCTGGGTTCGAATCCCGGCCACTGGGGAATTAACATTTCGGCATCGTCAGGGACAGAGGACCGACATGTGGCAACACGTGACTAGTCTGGACCACTTCGGTGGGGCCAGGATACCTCTGTATAATTCAAAAGAAAAAAAAAAGAATCTGAAGCCAAAAGTCTACAGTTCCCAAACCGAATCATCTGTTGCAACTGCCACTCAGTCTGAATACCCACTGAAAACCCATCGTAGAAAAACACATGGCTCTGATGACTTTCAACCCACATACTGACAGTGACACTAGCATCATCATCGTCATCCAGCTCATACGTGGAACGCCTGATACTCCTCTCAAGCCTTCGAACATATCTATGAGTCAACAAATCATCCCTATTACTCGGACCACCTTGTTTTTCAACTGATTCGTTATGCCTCTGCATTATAGTCTCCACAGAGACACCAACATGTAGCAAAGACAGCAGACGTAACCTAAGATGTTGAGATATATAAGGAGCAAACATGGCTCTTGTTCCAGCAGCCTTTTTGTCTTGTGGACCGTGGCACGGCAACCCTTTCTTATCCACATGCTTGTCATGGTTGTAAATAATCAAAGCCAGCGTTGGTTCAGCAATCAAGCGTTTGACAAAGAAGTACACTGGCAGCCTCTCTTGGAACTGGGGCGACCCGCATTTTTCTTTTTGCGAACGTATGTGCTCCTACACGGCCGTACAGATCCGCCTTTCCTTTTGTCATCTGGTCCAAAGGAACACCAATACCTACTCACTCACTCACTCACACAAAAGAGTAAAAATCACTAATTTATAACCAAAATTTATTGTTTTTTTTTTCTGTTCCAATACAGTGTAAGTGAGGAGGTAACTTACATGGTAGACTCCAAGATGCCATCAACTTTGGCTTTATATGTTTTGTCTTTGGGTTTCTGTCGGCTAGCTTCAACACGGAAACTGGTAGGGCAACCTTTATAGGAGGATTCACCTCTCACGAAATCAGCAACCCTCGTGTAAGGGATGAGGGCTACTCTATCTATGTTCTCTCTGTAACCTTCAACCTTGGACCAGACGAGATCCGCAGAAGAAAACTCTGGCAAAGTTGAGTTTTGCACAGGTAGAGAGAAGATTTGATCCCATCTACCCATCTGCAGCCAGCCATGATGATACAGTCTAACAATGAGTAAAAGACACGAACTAACTAAGAATCTCTATCTACCTGTGAGACACTACAGCATGTGGAAAGCTAAGTATGGAAAAAGTTCAACTGCACGACCGGTCATCTATTCATACCAAAGTCCGAATCATCTTAGACAAATCAATTCTCTCTCGAGAGAGAGAACAACCCTAGAGTGAATGAACCCAGTTTCCCGCTTTACCAATTAAAATCGTCTATTTGACTCACCTTAACAAGCCCTGCTGCTCATCCACGATATCCGAAGAAACTTGCAACCGAGAAAGTTGAAAGACTCAGAAACCCTCCGTCGATTTTACCGTTTTTCTGTTTTCTATTGGGCTAAACCCTTTCGTTCTAAATATATGAGCCCACATGCAAATTGTCTTATCTTGTATATTAAAAGAGAATCACAATGTGATTTTTTTTAAAAGTAGACCCTCGATAAAAACCAGTTATCATTCATTTATTATTAATAATATGACTTAATAACATATCACTTCTTAAATAACCATTAACTCTTACAAAACTGGAATCAGTTAGGTTATTAATTTGGCTTACAATAATTGTATATTAGGCTAAAAATAATTTAAATGCAATGTTAGTTTAGGCTAAGAATATTATACTGATCCAATAAATTGTCACATTTAAATGGTATATACTATTAATAAGAAAATATATACTATACTTTAAATAGTTAGTATTTGTATATTTTTGCAAATACGTTTTACTTTTTAATCTTTAAATTAAATATAGACTTTAAATTTATGTTTAAAATCATACTTAATATGTAATTTATATATACCAATTTTATTTGTTTGATATTTGATAGTTCACTTTTAAAAATAAAAATATCGTATATATTAAAACAGAAGTCACAACTTTGATTCATGTGTGACTTTTTTTAAAATAGACCCTAACTAGAAGTCAGTTATCATTCACTTATTACTAAAAATATACTTAATAATGTATGTATACATATTGGAAATATTCTAAGCAAACAAATCAAATAGATATTCCTACATTTTCTCTTAACTACATCCGAATATAATCTTTTCAAAATTTTTAATTTACAATATAAATATACATTCTATTTATTTAAAATATAAATGAATATTTCGTTTTTCACTTAAACAAACCTTTTTTATATTTAATTAATTTCGTAACTATCTATAAATACAAATGTGATTTACATCTTTGACTGAATAACCTCCATTAAGTGTAATTTATAAAATGTCCGCTTCATTTGCATTATTAAACCAATAATCGTAATGCATTATGTTTGTTTTTGTTCTTTTAAACATGCATCTTCTCTTTATTAGCTATGTTTTTAGGTTTCTTATGTTGTTTAAAGTGTTAAAACTTATATTTGCAATTCTTCATTTATCATACATCACATTATATAATTAACACGTAAATCTATCACTAATAAACACACAGAAAATAAAAATATTCACATGAAACATATTGTTCAATCATTCATTTGTCATTTATGCTAATGAAAAAATTGGTACAATACCTATTGTACTTTTGAAATTGCAAAAAATAAAAGACACAAAAACAATTACATCAATGAATAATATATGAATATGACCTATATAAAAATAAGCTTGATTATTTTTTGTAAACAAAATATTCATATACTTCTATTATTGAAATATAAAATTAAACCATCCATTATATTTAATAACAGAAATTGAATGCACTTTCAAATTCTTTTCTCTATAGAATAGAGATTTCATATTGGTTAGTTAATTTATATAAGGAGTATATAAAGTTTTATTAAAACATTGGTTAAAGAATTAGAATTGTGCACATGTACCATGAAAGAGCGTTTTACTAGACTAATTCAAATTTAGAATGTAGTTAAAAAAAATTCAACGACTTTAACGATTATAAACTTCAGTATATAGAGAATTTAATGAAAAACTAAAGATGATGATTTCATAAGAGGTTGATGATTTCATACGAAATCATCAACCCTAGTGTAAGGGATGAGGGCTAATCTATTTATGTTCTCTCTGTAAGTTTCAACAACTTTAAAGAGTATAAATTTCAATATATAGAGAATTTAACGAAAAACTAAAGATGATGATTTTGAGAAAAAATCATAAATACGACAATCTTGTTTAAATGCATAGTTCTATCATGTACTGACATATGATGATGGTCAATGAGGGTTGGTTGAAACCTTTGTTGTGTCTGTTTCTCTCAAGAATACATATTTCATAGTGGTAAGTCTACTAATTTAGGTAGTATATGAAATTTTACTAATTTAATATTAAAAAAACTAGAACAATGCCCATGGATCATGAGAGAGAGTTTATTATTGGGGATATACATTATATATTTGTGAAGATAAGTACGGTTGTTATGATAAGTACATATCTTATAGTTAGATAAGGTCAAATCTCATGTCGAGATTGTGTGACGACGTTGTATATAAACACAGCCATTGGCTTTCTAATAAGATAAGCAATTTAGAGTACACAAATCTACATGGTATCAGAGCAGAAGATCTTCAAACTCTGATCTTTTGTTCTTTTCGTAGAGAGTCATGGCTGATCTTACAGTCGTAACGAAGAAGGATGAAGCTGTGTCAAGCTCACCTTATGTTTTATATGCTTCCGACAATCCCGGAACCAAGATCTCGTCTGTTCAGTTGAATGGCGAAAACTACAACGAATGGTCGTCAGAGATGGTGAATGCTCTGCAAGCCAAACGCAAGTTGGGTTTCATTAAAGGAACTCTGAAGAAGCCGGATGAAAACAGTCCCGATCTGGACAACTGGCTGACGGTTAACTCCATGATAGTGGGATGGATCCGAGCTTCCATCGAACCGAAGGTGCGCTCAACCGTGACATACATCACAGACGCGTATCAGTTGTGGGAGGATCTGAAACAGAGGTTCTCCGTTGGGAATACAGTGCGTGTGCACCAGATTAAAGCTCAGCTAGCTTCATGTCGTCAGGATGGTCAGTCTATTCTGGATTACTTTGGCAAACTCTCGACGTTGTGGGAAGAGTTGCAGGTTTATCAACCTGTTCATGCTTGTACGTGTGGAGCTGCTGCAGCTATGGCGAAAGAGAGAGAACATGAGAAAATTCATCAATTTGTGATGGGTTTGGATGACTCACGGTTTGGAAACATCTCAACCAACGTGATTGGTCTTGATCCATTACCTTCTCTTGGTGAAATTTACAGCAAGATGGTGAGAGAAGAACAGAGGTTGGCGTCTGCGAGAAGTAAAGATCAGCAGGGAGAAGCTGTCGGTTTTTGTGGCTCGACAGAGCTCGTCTCCTTCTTCTCGACGGGACAACGACGCGACATCAAGCAAAGGAGACAACTCCATTCTGCGATCGCGATCACTCTGCTCTCACTGCGGTCGTACAGGCCATGAGAAGCGTGATTGTTGGCAAATTGTTGGCTTTCCCGAGTGGTACAATGAACGTAACGGAGGTCGTGGACAAAGTTCTGGTTCCAGAGGTAGAGGTCGTGGAACGAACACTCGAGGTCGTGGTCAGGCGAGCGTGGCTCACGCTACAAGCTCCAACGCATCCTTTCCAGAGCTCACTCCCGATCAGTGGAAGGTTCTCAATCAGATGATACAAGAGAAATCTGGTAATCAAGATAAGCTTGCTGGTAAGAACAAATTGGGTGATGTTATTCTAGATACAGGTGCTTCACACCACATGACGGGGAATCATGATTTGCTGACTCATATTGAGATGATTTCACCATGTTCTATTTCGTTTGCTGATGGCAATCGAACATTTGCAGTCAAGATAGGGACCCTCCGGTTGTCTGATAAGATCGAACTGCAGAGAGTACTTTATGTTCCCGACTTGAACTGCACACTGATATCAGTCGCAAAGCTTTTAAAACAATCAAATTGCTTTGCAACCTTCACTGATGCGATTTGTGTTTTGCAGGACCGTTTCTCGAGGACTCTGATTGGAGCCGGTGAAGAACGGGATGGTGTGTATTACTTTACGGATTTGGCGACAGCAAAGAGTCATCGGGCAGTTGGTGGTTCTGATCATGTCCTCTGGCATCAGCGTTTGGGTCATCCGTCGTTTTCTGTGTTTTCCGATTTATCTTTTGTTTCAAAACCTGCTAGCTCCAGTCCGTGTGACACTTGTTTTAGAGCTAAGCAAACGTGTGAAGTTTTTTATGAAAGTATGAATAAAACAACAGAGTGTTTTTCTCTTATTCATGTCGACGTATGGGGTCCTTACAGAGTTCCCTCCTCTTGTGGAGCAGTCTATTTTTTGACCATAGTAGATGACTACTCCAGAGCTGTATGGACGTTCCTACTTTTAGCAAAATCAGAAGTTCAAACCGTCCTGAAAAGATTCTTAGCGTACACTGAGAAACAATTCAACAAACCTGTCCGAATGATCCGTAGCGACAACGGAACAGAATTTATGGTCTTGTCATCTTACTTTAAAGATCTCGGCATTGTTCATCAGACTTCATGCGTCAACACTCCTCAACAAAATGGTCGAGTGGAGAGAAAACACAGACACATTTTGAATGTCTCTCGCGCACTCTTGTTTCAAGCAAGTCTTCCGGTGAAGTTTTGGGGCGAAGCAGTCCTTACTGCGGTGTACTTGATCAATCGTACTCCATCCTCCGTGCTCAAAGGTCGCTCACCGTATGAGCTTCTTCATGGCGTTAAACCAAATTACAAATCTCTGCGGGTGTTCGGGTCAGCTTGCTATGTACACAGAGCATCTAGAGACAAGGATAAATTTGGTCCTCGCAGTCGTTTGTGTGTGTTCATTGGTTACCCCTTCGGCAAGAAAGGCTGGAAAGTGTATGATATGGACAGCAAAAAGTCTTTTGTCTCTCGAGATGTTATCTTCCGTGAAGATCTTTTTCCTTATGCAGACCTGCAACTTGTCTCACAAGTCACACCATCACCTGCAACTAGTGGTCACGATTCTTCTCTGCTTTCACCTTTAGACGAAAGGGGGAGCGATGTTGTATCTACAAGTGCTCCTGAGACGTCGATTTCAACGGTTCTAGACGAAAGGGGGAGCAATGATGCTCCTGTTGTTCCTGTCACACCTCAGGAGCCACCTGTAGTCGCGCCCAGTCCTCCGGTTGAGGTTTCGCAAGCAGAGCCCATTCCGGTGTCCACCACGACTGATGTCTCAGTCATCTCTGCTCCATCTACAGAGCTTCATTCATCCACGTCTGACTCTGCGTCTGCTGAGGAACCAGCGGTTCCTGCTACACTTGGTAGAGGCCAACGAGAGAAAACACAGTCTATTAAACTCCAGGACTACTTACTCTACAATGCTACTGCTGATTCCAAAAGTAATACACACTATTTCGTCTCATCGTCTCCCACATTAGAGTCTTCTTCATCGGTCTCAGGTAAAACAACACTATATCCTCTGTCTGATTTCATTACTGGCGAGCAGTTTTCTCCCACACATCGAGCTTTTTTGACAGCCCTTGTTAACAATGCTGAACCAACAAACTTCAAAGACGCTATGAAACTTGAGGTGTGGAGAAATGCAGTCGGCACAGAAGTGGGAGCTCTTGAAGACAGTGGCACTTGGGATATCACTGACTTACCGCCTGGAAAAGAGGCAATTGGATGTCTTTGGATTTTCAAGATAAAATACAATGCTGATGGAACCATTGAGAGATATAAAACTCGCCTGGTCGTAAATGGTAAAAGTCAGATTGAGGGAGAAGATTATAAAGAAACCTTTGCCCCTGTGGTCAAAATGACAACAGTTCGAGCTTTGTTACGACTAGTTGCGGCTAAGAAGTGGGAAGTATATCAAATGGATGTTCAAAATGCCTTCCTTCATGGTGATCTTGAGGAGGAAGTGTACATGAAGTTGCCTCCTGGTTTCCGTCATTCTCACCCTAACAAGGTCTGTCGACTCCGTAAGTCCCTATATGGCTTAAAGCAAGCTCCCCGGTGTTGGTTCAAGAAGCTCTCTGATGCCTTGATTCGTTTTGGCTTTGAGCAGTCTTATGAAGACTACTCTCTCTTCTCTTATGAACGGAATGGTGTTGAGCTTCGAGTGTTGGTTTATGTGGACGACTTACTCATTTGTGGCAATAATACTCACATGGTTCGACGCTTCAAAGAGTATCTCAGTAAATGTTTTGCAATGAAAGATTTGGGGAAGTTGAAATATTTTCTTGGGATCGAAGTCAGTAGAGGTCCTGAAGGTATCTTTCTGTCTCAACGCAAGTACGCGCTGGACATCATTGCAGACACTGGTAATCTCGGCTCCAAACCTGCCTTAACTCCTATCGAGCAGAATCATCATCTAGCGAAGTCCAAGGCTCCTCTTCTCAGTGATCCAAAGAAATATCGTCGTCTGTTGGGGCGCTTGATCTATCTCTTGAACACTCGTCCGGAGTTGTGTTACTCAGTTCACTTACTATCACAGTTTATGCAAGAACCCACTGAAGAACATTGGTCTGCAGCACTTCGTGTTGTGCGCTATTTGAAAAGCTCGCCAGGTCAGGGAGTTCTTCTCAGGTCAACCGATGATCTCACTCTTACCATTTACTGTGACGCCGACTGGAGTGGCTGTCCTCTGTCTCGACGCTCCTTAAGTGCATGTGTGGTTATGCTTGGTGGCTCACCGATTTCTTGGAAGACAAAGAAGCAAGATACGGTCGCCATGTCTTCTGCAGAAGCGGAGTATCGTTCGATGGCTGTTGCATTAAAGGAAACAAAATGGATTCGTCGGTTACTAAAGGAACTTGGTGCAGAACAACTTCAGCCTACACGTTTCTTCTGTGACAGTAAGGCCGCTATTCATATAGCTGCAAATCCTGTGTTTCATGAACGTACCAAACACTTGGAGAGGGACTGCCATTCAGTTCGGGATGCAGTCATTGCAGGCCTCATTGTCACTCAACATATCAGTTCTGATTCCCAGATAGCAGACGTTTTGACAAAGGCATTAGGACGAGTACCGTTTCAGTCTATCATGTCCAAGTTGGGTGTGATAAATCCACACGCTCCAACTTGAGGGGGAGTATTGGGGATATACATTATATATTTGTGAAGATAAGTACGGTTGTTATGATAAGTACATATCTTATAGTTAGATAAGGTCAAATCTCATGTCGAGATTGTGTGACGACGTTGTATATAAACACAGCCATTGGCTTTCTAATAAGATAAGCAATTTAGAGTACACAAATCTACATTTATCATACATGAATAAAATGTATTAAGTCGTTAGAAACTTTTAAAAACACTAAGGAGTATAAGCTTCGATACATAGAGCATTTAACAAAAAGAAAAATCAATGTTTTCGTAAGGGTTAATCCGTATATTTTGAGAAAAAATAAAAAGTATAAAGCAATATTGTTTTAATACATATATGCATTGTAAAATGACAGAGGATCATGGTCAAAGAGGTCTGAAACCTTTGTTGTTATCTTTTCTCTAAAGAATAGAGATTTCATAGTGGTTAGTTCAATAATTTAAGCAATATATAAATTTTTATTAAAACATTGTTTAAAATTTTGGAACCCTGTCCATGTACCATGTAAGAGCGTTTTACTAGATTCATACAAATTTAGAATGTGGTTAAGAAAATTCAACAATTTTAAAGAGTATAAACTTCGGTATATAGAGAATTTAACCCACAGATTTTGGAAAAATTTCAAAAATATGAAAATCTGGTTTTAGTGTATAGTTTCAACGAGCACTAACATAAAATGATTGTCAAAGAGTTTAGAACCTCTGTTGTCTCCGTTTCTCTAGATAATGAAGATTTTATAATGCTAATTCCAATAACCTATGCAGTATATGAAATTTTACAAAACTAAATATTAAAAAAATTAGAATGATTCCTATATACCATGAAAGATAGTAAAAGAAAACATTAATTCAAATGTCAAATGTGGTTTGACATTTTTAAACAAAAGTAAAGAGTTTAAACTTCAGTATATAGAGGATTTACCGAAAACTCGTTATTTTAGAAGAGGTTAACCCACGGATTTTGGAAAAATTTCAAAAATATTTAAATCTGGTTTTAGTGTATTTTTTCATAAAGCATTAACGTAAGATGATGGTCAAAGAGTTTAGAACCTCTGTTGTCTCCGTTTCTCTAGATAATGAAGATTTTATAATGCCAATTATACTATTCTAAGCAGTATATGAAATTTTTTTTTTTTTTTTTGAATAAATGTAAAATTGTATTCATCCAAAAAACGTTTGTACATCAAGTGTAACAGGAAGCTTAATGAAAAATAAAACCTACAACGTAAATTTTATCTAGTTCCAAACCACACTTGTAATCCCTTCTCCATTTTCTTGTCTCCTTGACGCTGAATAATAGACAGTCTATTTCTCACATTCTTGTCAATCACTTTAGCCAACAGCATATGCGGAATCTGTTTATCACCATGTCTTCTATAATTCCTCTCTCGCCAGATCGAATGAATTGCTGCCTGAAATGCATATCTTATCAGGAAAAGCTTAACCCGGTCCTGTCTAAGATCAAGCATTATCTCAATAATATCCTCCCAACGCTCCGTGTATCTTGTACCAAGCAACCCTCCAATCAACTTCTGCCATATGTGACTTGAATAAGCACAAGAGAAGAACAAGTGGTTTCTTGTCTCCCCTTCTTGCTTGCACAAGACGCATATAGGATCAATGGCTTGATTCCACTTCAGCATACGATCACATGTTGATAGTCTATCAAGCATCGCTGTCCAGGCATGAAAAGAATACTTAGGCGTGGCATGCTTAAACCAAACACACTTACTCCATCGTTGCAATATGTGTTCCTTTCGAACAAGCAGCCAAGTACTCTTTGATGAGAAGTTTGGTTTGTATCTCTCTTCTCTGTTTTTCCATACTGCAACATCCATACACTGCATCCTTCTAGATTTCAGTTTCTCAATTTCTTCCTCCACTAAATTCAAAATTACCACACGATGCCTTCTCCTCCTATGCTTCTGTATTACTTCTGCTACTGTCCAAGTTTCTGGTATACCCATATCAATATAACTTCTTTCTCCCAACAAGTCTTTTAAGCGCCCCATTGTACACCAATGATCGTACCAGAAGGAGGTAGACTCTCCATTTTTAACTTCTACACGATGAAACTCCTTAGCAGCATCTCTTGTCTTAAGTATTTTCTTCCACATCCAAGAACCTATTGTTGAGTTCTCCTTAACAGACCAGAAAGAACCTTTGCGGATCAAATTCTTCTGAATCCATTGCACCCATAATGAATTCTGTCCAGATAGAATTCTCCATATCAATTTGAGACAGGATACTTCATTTACTTCCTTCAAATCCCTTAACCCCAAACCACCTTCTTCCTTCTTCTTACATACTTCCTTCCAGCTAACTTTAGATTTTCTCGTATTCAACTCAGGCCCTGACCATAAGAATGCTGCACATAATTTCTCAATCCCATTTATGCATTGCCGAGGAAGTCTAAACGCTGAAAACCAGAAGTTCGCCAAACTCATGATGACAGATTTAAGAAGTTGGAGTCTCCCTGCGTATGACAAAAATCTCCCATTCCAATTACACATCCTGGTCTTGATCTTCTCCATCAATGGTAAGTAATCTGAGACTGTCATTTTCCTTGTGAGAAGTGGCAAACCCAGATAGCGGACCGGCAATTGACCTGCTTCAAAAGGGAAGTTCTCAAGAATAGCACTCTGGTTCTCAGCAGAAATCCCAGTCATATACAGAGTCGATTTCTCTAAACTGATCTTGAGACCCGAAAGCTTTTCAAAGTCATTAAAAACCTGGAGAATTCCTTCAACTGACCTCTTCTGCCCATCTGTGAAAACCATAATATCATCCGCAAAGCAAAGATGTGTCAAGAGAGCATTCTTGCATCTTGGATGATATCCCACCAGTCTATCAACAGCCGCTTTATCCAACAACTTTGACAGAACATTCATACATATTACGAATAGTGAAGGGGATAGAGCACAACCTTGACGAAGCCCTCTAGCACTATTAAAATAGCCCGCAAGCTCCCCATTCACTTGCACCGAAAAAGACGCTGTTGATATACATAATCTGATCCAGTGTATGTACTTAGCAGGGAACCCCAAAGCTTCTAGTATATGAAATTTTACCAAAATAAATATTAAAAAAATTAGAATGATACATATGTACCATGAAAGATAGTTTAGAATAAATTAATTCAAATGTCGAATGTGGTTTGACATTTTAAAAACAAAAGTGAAGAGTATAAACTTCAGTATATAGAGGATTTACCGAAAACACATTATTTTAGAAGGGGTTAACCCACAGATTTTGGAAAATTTTCAAAAATATGAAAATCTGGTTTTAGTGTATAGTTTCAACGAGCACTAACATAAGATGATTGTCAAAGAGTTTAGAACCTCTGTTGTTTCCGTTTTTCTAGATCATGAAGATTTTCTAATGCTAATTCCAATAATCTAGGCAGTATATGAAATTTTACCAAACTAAATACTAAAAAAATTAGAATGATTCCTATATACCATGAAAGATAGTAAAGAACACATTAATTCAAATGTAGAATGTGGTTTGAATTTTTTAAACAAAAGTGAAGAGTAATTTTTTGATCAAAAGTGAAGAGTATAAACTTCAGTATATAGAGCATTTACCGAAAACTCATTATTTTAGAAAGGGTTAACCCACGGATTTTGGAAAAATTTCAAAAATATGAAAATCTGGTTTTAGTATATAGTTTAAACAAACACTAACATAAGATGATTGTCAAATAGTTTAGAACATCTGTTGTCTCCGTTTCTCTAGATAATGAAAATTTTATAATGCCAATTCCACTAACCTAGGCAGTATATGAAATTTTACCAAACTAAATATTAAAAAATTAGAATGATTTCTATATACCATGAAAGATAGTTTAGAATACACTAATTCAAATTTCGAATGTGGTTTGAAAATTTTAAACAAAAGTGAAGAGTATAAACTTCAGTATATAGAGCATTTACCGAAAACTCGTTATTTTAGAAGGGGTTAACCCACGGATTTTGGAAAAATTTCAAAAATATGAAAATCTGGTTTTAGTGTAAAGTTTCATCGAGCAGTAACATAAGATAATGGTCAAAGAGTTTAGCACCTCTGTTGTCTCCGTTTCTCTAAATAATGAAGATTTTATAATGTTAATTCCAATAATCTAGGCATTATATAAAATTTAATGAAACTAAATATTAAAAAAATTAGAATGATTCCTATATACCATGAAAGATAGTAAAAGAACACATTAATTCAAATGTCGAATATGGTTTGAAAATTTTAAACAAAAGTAAAGAGTTTAAACTTAAGTATATAGAGGATTTACCGAAAACTCGTTATTTTAGAAGGGGTTAACTCACAGATTTTGGAAAAATCCAAAAATATGAAAATCTGGTTTTAGTGTATAGTTTCATCGAGCACTAACTTAAGATGATGGTCAAAGAGTTTAGTACCTCTGTTGTCTCCGTTTCTCTAGATATTGAAGATTTTATAATGCTAATTCCACTAATCTAGTTAGTATGTGAAATTTTACTAACTAAATACGTGAAAGATAGTTTAGAATACATTAACTCAAATGTCGAATTGGTGTGAATTTTTTAAACAAAAGTGAAGAGTATAAACTTCAGTATATAGAGCATTTACCGAAAACTCGTTATTTTAGAATAGGTTAACCCACAGATTTTGGAAAAATTTCAAAAATATGAAAATCTGGTTTTAGTGTATAGTTTCATCGAGCACTAACATAAGATGATGGTCAAAGAGTTTAGCACCTTTGTTGTCTCCGTTTCTCTAGATATTGAAGATTTTATAATGCTAATTCCAGTAATCTAGTTAGTATGTGAAATTTTAGTAAACTAAATATTAAAAATTAGAATGATTCCTATATACCATGAAATATAGTTTAAAACACATTAATTCAAATGTCGAATTGGTTTGAATTTTTTTTAAAAAGTGAAGAGTATAAGCTTCAGTATATAGAGCATTTACCGAAAACTCATTATTTTAGAAGGGTTGAACCCACCGATTTTGGAAATTTTTTTAAAATATGAAAATCTGGTTTTAGTGTATAGTTTCAACGAGCATTAACATAGTATGATTGTCAAAGAGTTTAGAACCTCTGTTATCTCCGTTTCTCTAGATAATGAAGATTTTATAATGCTAATTCCAATAATCTAGGCAATATATGAAATTTTACCAAACTAAATACTAAAAAATTAGAATGATTCCTATATACCATGGAAGATAGTAAAGAACACATTAATTCAAATGTCGAATGTGGTTTGAAAATTTTATAAAAGTAAAGAGTATAAACTTCAGTATATAGAGGATTTACCGATAACTCTTTATTTTAGAAGTGGTTAACCCACATATTTTGGAAAAATTTCAAAAATATGAAAATCAGGTTTTTGTTTATTATTTCATCGAGCATTAAAGTAAGATGATTGTCAAAGAGTTTAGAACCTCTGTTGTCTCCGTTTCTCTAGATATTGGAGATTTTATAATGCTAATTCCACTAATCTAGTTAGTATGTGAAGTTTTAGTAAACTAAATATTAAAAAATTAGAATGATTGCTATATACCATGATAGATAGCTTAGAATACATTAATTCAAATGTCGAATGTGGTTTGAATTTTTTTTTAAGAAGTAAAGAGTATAAACTTCAGTATATAGAGAATTTACAAAAAACTCATTATTTTAGAAGGGGTTAACCCACGGATTTTGGAAAAATTTCAAAATATAAAAATCTGGTTTTAGTGTATAGTTTCAACGAGAACTAACATAAGATGATGGTCAAAGAGTTTAAAACCTCTGTTCTCTCCGTTTCTCTAGATAATGAAGATTTTATAATGCTAATTCCACTATTCTAGGAAGTATATGAAATTTTACCAAACTAAATATTAAAAAATTTAGAATGATACCTATATACCATGAAAGATAGGTTAGAATAAATTAATTCAAATGTCAAATGTGGTTTGACATTTTTAAAACAAAAGTGAAGAGTATAAACTTCAGTAAATAGAGGAATTACCGAAAACTCAATATTTTAGAAAGGGTTAACCCACGGATTTTGGAAAAATTTCAAAAATATGAAAATCTGGTTTTAGTGTACTGTTTCATCGAGCACTAACGTAAGATGATGGTCAAAGAGTTTAGCACATCTGGTGTCTCTGTTACTCTAAATAATAAAGATTTTATAATGCTAATTCCATTGATCTAGGCAGTATATGAAATTTTACCAAACTAAATATTAAAAAGTTAGAATGATTCCTATATACCATGAAAGATAGTTTTGAATACATTAAATCAAATGTCGAATGTGGTTTGAATTTTTTTTTAAAGTAAAGAGTATAAACTTCAGTTAATAGAGCATTTACAAAAAACTCATTATTTTAGAAAGGGTTAACCCACGGATTTTGGAAAAATTTCAAAAATATGAAAATCTGGTTTTAGTGTAAAGTTTCATCGAGCAGTAACATAAGATGATGGTCAAAGAGTTTAGCACCTCTGTTGTCTCCCTTTCTCTAAATAATGAAGATTTTATAATGCTAATTCCAATAATCTAGGCATTATATAAAATTTAACGAACTAAATATTAAAAAATTAGAATGATTCCTATATACCATGAAAGATAGTAAAAGAACACATTAATTCAAATGTCGAATGTGGTTTGAAAATTTTAAACAAAAGTAAAGAGTTTAAAACTTAAGTATATAGAGGATTTACCGAAAACTCGTTATTTTAGAAGGGGTTAACTCACGGATTTTGGAAAAATCCAAAAATATGAAAATCTGGTTTTAGTGTATAGTTTCATCGAGCACTAACTTAAGATGATGGTCAAAGAGTTTAGTACCTCTGTTGTCTCCGTTTCTCTAGATATTGAAGATTTTATAATGCTAATTCCACTAATCTAGTTAGTATGTGAAATTTTACTAACTAAATACATGAAAGATGGTTTAGAATACATTAACTCAAATGTCGAATTTGGTTTGAATTTTTAAACAAAAGTGAAGAGTATAACTTCAGTATATAGAGCATTTACCGAAAACTCGTTATTTTAGAATAGGTTAACCACAGATTTTGGAAAAATTTCAAAAATATGAAAATCTGGTTTTAGTGTGTAGTTTTCATCGAGCACTAACATAAGATGATGGTCAAAGAGTTTAGCACCTTTGTTGTCTCCGTTTCTCTAGATATTGAAGATTTTATAATGCTATTCCAGTAATCTAGTTAGTATGTGAAATTTTAGTAAACTAAAATATTAAAAATTAGAATGATTCCTATATACCATGAAATATAGTTTAAAACACATTAATTCAAATGTCGAATTGGTTTGAATTTTTTTTTTAAAAAGTGAAGAGTATAAGCTTCAGTATATAGAGCATTTTACCGAAAACTCATTATTAAAAGGTTTGAACCACCGATTTTGGAAAATTTTTTAAAAATATGAAAATCTGTTTTAGTGTATAGTTTCAACGAGCATTAACATAGTAGAATTGTCAAAGAGTTTAGAACCTCTGTTATCTCCGTTTCTCTAGATAATGAAGATTTTATAATGCTAATTCCAATAATCTAGGCAATATATGAAATTTTACCAGACTAAATACTAAAAAAATTAGAATGATTCCTATATACCATGGAAGATAGTAAAGAACACATTAATTCAAATGTCGAATGTGGTTTGAAAATTTTATAAAAGTAAA